>NC_057736.1:49737351-49748079 GCF_004010195.1 Chiloscyllium plagiosum | reverse complement strand
AGTCACACAACACCAGGCTATAGTCCAATAGGTTTAATTGGAAGCACTAGCTTTCGGAGCGCTGCTCCTTCATCAGGTGGTTGTGAACTACAGAGTTTTAAGGCACAAAGTTTATAGCAAAAGTTTACAGTGTGATGTAACTGAAATTACACATTGAAAAATACCTTGATTGTTTGTTAAGTCTCTCATCTGTTAGAATGAACACATTAGTTTCACTTCTTCCATATGTAAATCGCAAAACTTATTTTTAAAAGTTACATCCTCAGGTGAACTTTAACAGATAATTGGCTGACACCAACTGTTAAATTTAAATCACAAAACCTTTTTTAAATGTTACATTCTCAGGTGAACTTTACAAATCTTTAAAGGAAAGAGGTTATAGTCAAAGTGCCCTTAGTAAAATTAATGGGACCTTGAGGTTCATTAATAGAGGGAATGAGAATTAATTTATGGAAAAGATATTGACCCTGGATAAAGCTCTGATCAGGTTACAGTCAATCATTGTATCCAATTCTGGTCACTGGTAAGGATAATGACGTCATATATGAGTGTGGGGTCCAGGTTTACTGGAATGGTTCATTGGCACAGAAACTGTCATCACAGGGTTGATTTGGACAAATTGCTGTTTTCTTTGAAGAAATCAAGTAGCAAGTAATTTTCATCGAATTGTAGAAGTTCTAGATATAATAGTCAATAAAAAAGAATTGTGCTCAATAGTTAATGACCCAACAATTTAAGGTTTTGAAGAAGTGGAAGATGAGCAAGTGTTTTTGTTAATTGCATTGGCTGGAAATATGCCGAACATGCTGCCTATTAGGTTGGTGCAAGTAGAGATGATCAATGATGGATTAAAGCCTTTGATAAGGTTCTACTGGTAGTCTGTTGGAGAAAATGTAGAGGCATGGAATTGAGGGTGATTTAGCAGTTTGGATTAGAAACTGGCTTTCTGAAAGAAAGCAACGAGTGGTGGTTGATGGAAAATATTCAACCTGGAGTCCGGTTACTAGTGGTGTGCCACAAGGATCTGTTTTGGGACCACTGCTGTTTGCCATTTTTATAAATAACTTAGACGCAGACATAGGTGGATGGATTAGTAAATTTGCAGACGACACTAAAGTCGGTGAAAAAGTTGACAGTGTGGAAGAATGTTACAGGTTGCAGGGGGACTTGGATATACTGCAGAATTGTGCTGAGAGGTGGCAAATGGAGTTCAATTCAGCTAAATGTGAGGTGATGCACTTTGGGAAAAATAACATGAAGGCAAAGTAGTGGGTCAATGGAAAGGTTCTTGTTAGTGTGGATCTGCATAGGGATCTTGGAGTCCATGTGCATAGATTCCTGAAAGTTGTCACCCAGGTGGATAGTGCTG
This sequence comes from Chiloscyllium plagiosum, assembly GCF_004010195.1. NCBI lineage: Eukaryota > Metazoa > Chordata > Chondrichthyes > Orectolobiformes > Hemiscylliidae > Chiloscyllium > Chiloscyllium plagiosum. The sequence goes on along the minus strand of NC_057736.1, from coordinate 49,746,710 downwards.
TTAAGAATGCATACGGTGTGTTAGGTTTCATTTGTAGAGGTATTGAGTTCCGGAACCGCAATATCATGTTGCAACTATGCAAAACACTGGTGCAGCCACACTTGGAATATTGTGTACAGTTCTTGTCCTCATATTTCGGGAAGGATGTGGAAGCATTGGAAACGGTGCAGAGGAGAATTACCAGGATGTTGCCTGGTCTGGAGGGAAGGTTTATGAGGAAAGGCTGAGAGACTTGAACCTGTTCTCATTGGCAAGAAGAAGGTGAAGAGGGGATTTGATAGAGACAATCAAGATGGTCAGAGGCTTAGATTAGGTAGACAGTGAAAGTCTTCTTCCTAGGATGATGACGTCAGCTTATGATGACGGCATAACTACAAATTGAGGGGTGATAGTTTTAAGACAGATGTCAGAGGCAGATTCTTTATGCAGAGAGTGGTAAGGGTGTGGAATGCACTACCTGCTAATGTAGTCAACTCAGCCACATAAGAGAGATTTAAACAATCCTTAGATAAGCACATGGGTGATTTTGGGATAGTGTAGGGAGACAAGCTGAGAATAGTTCACAGGTCAGCGCAACATCAAGGGCCGAAGGGCCTGTTCTACGCTGTATTGTTCTATGTTCTATGAACACAATTATATCAGACCTGAGAGAAATAAACTTACAGGTTTTGGGGTCAGACTGTGAATGAGACATAAGGGATAGTGTTCGACACCCAGCTTCGGCTTGATGAGCAGATTGGCCTTTTTTTGTTCCATAATGCATTTTGTTTGAACTTGATTAACCTGTTCTGGTCACTTGCCTCCGGGGTTAAATTATCATTTATGCAAATCTGCTATGTACTGCTACTTAGGTGAATGCAGGTTGAACTTCCACAGCAGGGAATAATGTCCATTGTTTTATTTTGTGTTCTGAGGGAGTACCCAGGTGGGGTACAGAACTGAACACGTACTCCAGACCGCACCAGGACTGGGAATATCTTAGAACACTTAGAGCCACACCCTTACCCGAAACCTTTTCGACAGATGGAGAAAATAAAGTATTTTCTCCATCCACAATCAACAGGGCAATGATATTCATATCTCGGTGAAAGGAGTGACTCCACAATATTTGTTTGGAGTCTGCAAACCCTTCCTTTTTCATACACACTAAGATCTGATTAGAAAAAAAGTCAGAGGAGATAAATATTTCTTTTGTTTGTTTTTGCTGTGACAATGGAAAGTGGCACATGCGCTCTGGCACATCTTACCCAATGAAATATTCTTGCTCAGAACCTAATACATAAGAATAAACACTGTCTCCTCACCCGAGTCTACCCACGCAGACACGGGGAGAATGTGCAAACTCCACACAGTCAGTCGCCTGAGGCGGGAATTGAACCCGGGTCTCAGGCGCTGTGAGGCAGCAGTGCTAACCATTGTGCCACCGTGCCGCCCACAAAGATCTGATTAGAAAAAAAGTCAGAGGAGATAAATATTTCTTTTGTTTGTTTTTGCTGTGACAGTGGAAAGTGGCACATGCATTCTAGCACACCTTACCCAATGAAATATTCTTGCTCAGAACCTAATACATAAGAATAAACACTGTCTCCTCACCGGAGTCTTCAATGCAAAACAGTGCACACGGTACGCTCCCCCAGTTCCCAGTGCAAGTATCCCCTGTCCAGGCACCCAAAACAAAACAGTGAACACTGTTCCCCTCCACCTTAGTGCTCAGTGCAACAGAGGAAAAACTGCTCCCCCTCCCAGCTCAATATAAAACAGTGATCATTCTTCCCGGAGCCCAACAAAAAAGTGAACAATCTCCCCGAAACTCCCGGGCCAGTGCTCCCAATAACTATGGCAGCGATTACATAGTCTTCTTGCCACCTGAGGCCTGCAGCCCAATTGCCATTTACTTCAAAAGCGGTAGCAAGATGTTCAAATTCAGAGGACCAGCCGCTCCCATTTGGTCCTCCAGTACTCTCCCTGAATTCCTATTGGGTAGAAGTGTGTACTGCAGATGCTGGAGATTAGAGATAGATTAGAGCGGTGACCGCAACTTCCCCTCCCATGTGGTAGAAGATGCTCTCTAGCGCATCTCATCCACGTCCCACAACTCTGCCCTCAAACCCCACCCCTCCAACCACAACAAGGACAGAACACCCCCGTCCTCACCTTGCACCCCACCAACCTCCGCAAAAATCTCCGCAAAAAAACCTCTCTCTTTGCTCTGCCCACAACCACCTACATGAATAAATCAATGAACTGTGGGAGCTGGTTATGTGACAAAACCAGGGGGTGGTCACCAGTGATACCAAGGTGTGAACATAAAATACCAGAAAATGTTCTTTAAACAGCTCAGCACACTCACTGTTCCTAGAACCACAGCTGCCGTCTTCTCACTGCAATATTTACTTCTCAGCTTCTGGCAACAAATGGCCACAAACCGATCAAAGGTGAAAGTGACGGTGAACCAAACAGAACAGTCAGTGGCTGCATAAAGCAGCACGGCGTGGATATTACACACAGGGATGGACTTCAGGAAATAAAACTGCTCCTGATAAACAATGGGAATGTCAGGTCGAGGATAATGACCAGTAGATCTGCCACTGCCCAATCCACTCCACTCTTCTCTCTGACCTACCACCTTTACTGCCACCTCCATCCACCTATTCCACTCTCAGCTACCTTCTCCCACCCCCACCCCCCCATCCCATTTATCTCTCCACTCCAGATGCTCCCAGCCTCTTTCCTAACGAAGGGCCTTTGCCCGAAACGTCAATTAGCCTGCTCCTCGAATGCTGTCTGATCTGCTGTGCTTCTCCAGCACCACTCTAATCTTGACACTGAACTCATATTAACCAAATCCACCATCAATCGCTCATATCCACGGTGAGCTGGATCATTTGCAGTATTTCCTGTTTTTTTCCTGCTCTTCCTCATCTTTAGAAATGTGAGTGAGGGTTCACCCTGAGTTGGGAAGGAGTGTGTCCCAGCCATTCTCCTCTGTAATTCACAGCTCCTCGACCCGGAAAACAAGCTCCTTTACAACTGGGTTTACAGTCAGCAACAACAACAGGAATGCCGCAAACTGGCTGGCAGGGTTAAGTTTCCAATTTGAAAATGGCTGTGGGTGTTATTGTCTGAGAATGTACACTGGGCAAAAAAGGGATTTTACAAGGAAATAAAAGCAACAACTTACATGTATATGGAAACTTTCAGATATCCATCATCCTGAAGTGATTCCCACTGACTGAAACATTGAATAAAGAGTCAAAAAGTGTGGGCTTGAAAAGCACAGCAGGTCAGGCAGCATCCCAGGAGCAGGGGAGTCGACATTTTGAGCATAAGCCCTTCATCAGGAATGCGGGGGGCACCAAGGGGGGTCAGAGATGAGGGGCTTGGGGCTGAGGTGGGGCACATCTCCTCCAATTCCTGCACCTCCAACCTTGAACTCCAACCGTCCAACCCGCAACAAAGATGGAACCCACCTGGTCCTCACCTTCCACTCCACCAATCTCTGGATACAACACATCTTGCTCTGCCATTTCCGCCACCTGCAGTCAGATCTCTCCACCAGAGATGTATTTTCCCTCCCACCCCTATCAGCATTCCACAGGGACCATTCCCTCTGTGACACCTTCATTAGGTCCGAACCCCCCAACAACCCATCCTCCACTCCCAGAATCTTCCCTTAAAACCTGTGCTCACACTTCCCCCCTCACCTCTATCCATGACCCCAAAGGATCTTTCCACATTCAGCAGTGATGCGGCATGGTCGCTCAGTGGTTAGTACTGCTACTTCACAGCAGCAGAGATCTGGGTGCGACTCCAGCATGGGGCGACTGTGTGGAGTTTACACATTCTCCCCATTTATGCGTGAGTTTCCTCTGGGTCCTCCTGTTTCCTCCCACAATCAAAAGAAGTTCAGGTTAGGTGAATTAGCCATGCTAAATTGCCCATAGTGCTCAGGGATGTGTTGGGTAGGTGCATTAGTCAGGGGTAAATGTAGAACTATATGAGGTTTGTGGAATGGGGTCTGGGTGGGTTACTCTTCAGAGGGTCAGTGTGAACTAATTGGGCCGAAGGCTCTGTTTCTAAACTGTAGGGATTCTATAAACAAAGATGTTCCTGTATGTCCAAACACCTGTGTTGGCTGCGATGTGTCTCAATGTGATCTCCTCTCGATTGGGGACACAGGGCGCCAACTTGTCGAATGTTTCAGAGAACATCTCAAGGACATACACACCGAACAATCCCACTGCCCTGTGGCTGCCCTACTCAATTACCCCTCCCACTCTGCCAAGGACATGCAAATAGTACTATTATTATTACTATTTGCCCATTTTGTTGGCAAATTAAAGTAGTGAACAATCATGGCTACTTGGACAAAATGAACAAGCACTTGGGCAAATCCCAGAGGGAATGGATTGAGATAAAAGAATTGGTGCAATGAACATGGGTTTACAAAAGTTATTTGATAAAATGTTGCAAATTTGGTCTTGTAAGGAAAATCGAGAGCTCATTAAAGAACAGACATGGGGAAATATTGGGACAAAATTGCTCAATTGGCAGCAAACACCGTAGTCATTAACACATGCAAAAAGGCAAAATACCAGGGATCCTGAAGTTCTAAAATCAACACAGAGAATCCTGGAGGAATTCAGCAAGTCTGGCAGCATCTGTGGAGAGAGAATCAGAATTAATATTTTGAATGTAGCCGACAGGAGCCATAAAAGACTTGTACCATCAAATCTGTTTTTCTGTGTCTGCAGATGCTGCCCGATCTGCTGAGTTTCTCTCATGTCCGACGTATTTATTGTGGTCTTGGACTGGAGGAACATTTCGAGTGGAGTTGCACAAGTGTCAGTATTAGGGCTTTCTTCATGACCTGTGAACAGCACAGGAAATCTTGGTCTGGCAGATTGAAGGGCTCATGCCCGAAACGTCGATTGAAGGACTCATGCCCGAAACGTCGATTCTCCTGCTCCTTGAATGCTGCCTGACCTGCTGCGCTTTTCCAGCAACACATTTCCAGCTCTGATCTCCAGTGTCTGCAGTCCTCACTTTCTCCTTGCATATTCAATGGTTCTTTTGGAAAAAAAAATACAATGATATATTTAGAGACACTGGATTTCAATGGCAAGCTCATTACCCAGGATCATGAGTGGGTAAGATATTGCCCCATATGGTTCACAGGTCCCTATGCGTCCTGTGGCATGATGATGGACCACACGTATTGCCAGGTGGTTGGTGAAAAGTATACCAGGAGTGACAGAAGGAAAGGCAACGTACAGTGATGGATGGACTGAGGGAGTGAGGTAGACTGAGTTGGTGGCCAGGGACACTGAACTCACACAAGTGACCAGCCACGATTCATAAATGCTGGAGAAACTCAGCAGGTGTGGCCTGATAGATGGAGAGAGCAACAGCCATAAGGTTTGCAGTTCAGTTTGACTCTTCTTTATGTTATAGTTCCATCCATGAGGAAAGAAATAGAGGCAGTGGGGACTGGGCAGTTTCACACCTGGTGTAGGTTCCAGATCTGAATCAGAAACACCCAATCCTACATTTATAGGGAACGGGAAAGTCCTGGGCTTCAGGTGGTGACAGGCTGCCATTAGGATAATGCTGTGTTCTTTATTATCTTAAATGTTATAATTTTACCAGGGTCCACCACTTCATCTGGCAGTTCATTCCAGACATGCACCACAGTTCTACACATGAAAAAGTTGCCCTTTAGGTCTTTTTGAAATCCTTCCTTACCACTTCAAACCTATGCTGTCCAGTTTTGGGCTCCTCTACCCTGGGGAAATGACCTTGGCTATTCATCCTATCTGTGTCCTTCATGAATTTATAAACCTCTATAAGCTCAACCCTCAGCCCCTGACGCTCCAGTGAATATAGACCTAGCTTACTCAGCTTTTCTCCATAACACACACCTTCAACCCTGACAACATCCTTGTAAATCTTTCCAGAACCTTTTCAAGTCACACAACATCCTAAAGCAGGGAGATCAGAACGGAATGCAGTATTTAAAAACTGGCCTAACCAATATCATGCAGAGTGGCAGCACAACATCGCAGATCCTTTACACAGTTCATGGATCAACAAAGGCAGGCAAAGTCAATTGCTTCCTCACCAATGTGGCTATCTGCAAATCTACTTTCAACGAACTATAGACCTAATTCTTGAGGTATCTTTGTTCAGCAACACTGCCCAGTACTTTACTGTTGAGCGCATAGTTCATATGCTGATTTGCCTAATCAAAATGCAACAAATCACATTTACCTTAATTAAACACCATCTACCAGTTCTCGGCCCATGTGATCATGGTACTGTTGTACTCTAAGATAACCTGCTTCACTGGCTACTAGAATACCAATTTTGATATCATCCGTAACCATACCTCCTAAACCCACATCCAAATCATTTGTATAATTGACAAAAATAGTGAACCCCATCGACCCTTATGGCACACTCCTGGTCACAAGCCTCCAATCTGCAAAGCAACCATCCACATCACCCTGTCTCCTACTTTCAAGCCAATTTTGCATCAAATGGCTGGATCTCCCTGGAGTCCATGTAATCTAAGCTTGCTACCGATCCTGAGCTGCCATGGAAGACAAGGGAGCAGATTCCTGCATCCCTGGCTGAAATATCTAATGGCTGGTCACAGGTGAAATGTCTGTTGCTGGAGGATACCCATTGTGGTTCTTCAAGGAGGGCAGCAGGGAGAGGCCAGAATTTCCAGACCAGTTCATCTCATGTCAGTGGTAGGGAAAAAATCTGAAGGACAGGAGAACTCACCTTGGAAAGGCAGGGATTGGTTAAGAGACGACTTCATCGAGGCGTACAAGATGATCAGAGGGTTAGTTAGGGTGGACAGTGAGAGCCTTTTTTCCTGGATAGTGAAAACTAACATGAGGCGACATAGTTTTAAATTGAGGGGTGATAGATATAGGACAGATATCAGGGGAGTTTCTTTACTCAGAGAGTAGTAGGGGTGTGGAGCAGTCTGCCTGGAACAGTAGTAGACTCGCTGACGTTAGAGCATTTAAATGGGCATTGGATATACATATACATGGGCATCAGATTAATTTCACAGATTGGTGCATCATCGAGGGCCAAAGGGCCTGTACTGTGCTGTAATGTTCTATGATCTAATGTGATGGAGTGATTGTATTCTGAGGAAGTTTGGAAATCTGGGCGGGTGGGGAGTGAGTGAGGTTCAAAGAAGGAAAGACAGTTTTGGAGAATTCTCTGGTAACTGTGGACAGAAAGTAAGTGAATAGAGGTTTAACTGAAGATCTTGGAGAGGTTTATCTGGAGACAAGGATCACAGAAACATGTGAGAAAACGAATCTGAGAGGAGACCAAAGAGGTCCAAAATAAAAAGAGGTGAGGACTCCAAGAGGACATGCTTGGCCAAGTCAATTTCTGACCCATTAGTCAAGCAGCAGTTGTGGGAGAGAGGAGCAGAGTGAACATTTCAGGTAGTGAACTTGTCTCAGAATGTGCTAAAGATAGTAACATCATTGTTTCCATGCAAGTGAAACAGAAGGTGGACAAAAAAAATCTTAATGTGTTGAGAAAACCAAAGAATCATATTGGGTCAAGAAATGAAATAGATGCTTGGCTGGAGGAGATATGGAGGCAGCTGAGTCACGAAAATGTGCCAATCAATTAAAAAAAGCAAGAACTGACAGAAATACTCACGTAGTAGATGGCATACAAAACAATGAACACAAAATGGGAGAACAGACATTACACGTCTCAATTCATAAAGTCGAGGTTAAAACTGCAAGGCTGTAAATTGCCTCATCAGCAAAGGAGATGGTATTCCTTGACTATGCATTACACTCCATTGAAAAACATTACAGTGCATCAATGATCAAGATGTGATCTCAACAATAAATGCACGATTAAAATGACAGTTCATTGGCTGGTAGGAGCCAAACTTATGGATTGAGTACTCTTTTCCATAAATAAGTTAACCTTTTTCTTCTTTGTCTCCATTTTGTAGAGGGGACTGTGAGTTGAGCAGTGAATATAGTTTATTAATTGAAAAAAACATACATGGAAATCGCTAGTTTGCTTCAGAAAATCTTGGCCAAAGGTTTTCCATTGACCAAGCACTTGCTCTTGCAGCCGAGATCTGATTTGTGAACAGCACCCGGTTGCACACTTGGAGGAAATTGTTCTGGAAACTTCTGAAATTCTCCATATCAATCTGTGACTTCAGACATTTTATTGAAATTAAGTAAACAGTTACTCACAAAAAATTAAAGTTTTAGATACAATCTTTCACGTCTGTGTAGCTATTCAATTAATCGGATGCTTAGTTCGCACACCCCAAACTCATCTCTTGCACAGCATTTACATCCACCAGACTGTGACTCAACATGCTCCAGGAATGAACCTCTCTCTTTGCTCTGCCCACAACCACCTACATGAATAAATCAATGAACTGTGGGAGCTGGAAATCAGTTATGTGACAAAACCAGGGGGTGGTCACCAGTATTTACCAAGGTGTGAACATAAAATACCAGAAAATGTTCTTTAAACAGCTCAGCACACTCACTGTTCCTAGAACCACAGCTGCCGTTTTCTCACTGCAATATTTACTTCTCAGCTTCTGGCAACAAATGGCCACAAATCAATCAAAGGTGAAAGTGACGGTGAACCAAACAGAACAGTCAGTGGCTGCAAAAGCAGCACGGCGTGGATATTACACACAGGGATGGACTTCAGGAAATAAAACTGCTCCTGATAAACAATGGGAATGTCAGGTCGAGGATAATGACCAGTAGATCTGCCACTGCCATGGCCCCCAGGTAACGTCTGACACATGGAGACAATCATCCCGTATTCCCAATTCCTCCGCCTCCGCCGTATCTGCTCCCAGGAGGAGCAGTTCCACCATAGAACACACCAGATGGCCTCCTTCTTTAGAGACCGCAATTTCCCTTCCCACGTGGTTAAAGATGCCCTCCAACGCATCTCATCCACATCCCGCACCTCCGCCCTCAGACTCAACCCCTCCAACCGCAACAAGGACAGAAAGCCCCTGGTGCTCACCTTCCACCCTACCAACCTTCGCATAAACCAAATCATCCGCCGACATTTCCGCCACCTCCAAACAGACCCCACCACCAGGGATATATTTCCCTCCCCACACCTTTCCGTCTATCGCAAAGATCGTTCCCTCCGTGACTACCTGGTCAGGTCCACGCCCCCCTACGACCCACCCTCCCATCCTGGCACTTTCCCCTGCCAACGCAGGAACTGTAAAACCTGTGCCCACACCTCCTCCCTCACCTCCATCCAAGGCCCCAAAGGAGCTTTCCACATCCATCAAAGTTTTACCTGCAAATCCA
>NC_057736.1:49703993-49737211 GCF_004010195.1 Chiloscyllium plagiosum | reverse complement strand
TATCCACTACACCCTCTCCTCCCTGACCTATCGCCTTCATCTCCTTCCCCACTGACCTATTGTACTCTATGCTACTCTCTCCCCACCCCCACCCTCCTCTGGCTTATCTCTCCACGCTTCAGGCTCTCTGCCTTTATTCCTGATGAAGGGCTTTTGCCCGAAACGTCGATTTTGCCTGTCCTCAGATGCTGCCTGAATTGCTGTGCTCTTCCAGCACCACTGATCCAGAACATGGAGACAATCCACAATCTTTAGAAAGCAGGATGTAAATCGTCACAATGTTAACTGTGAGGAAGAAAACAAACAAATTATACATCAGCCTGGAGGCAAACTTCCCAGTGTGACTGAGGAGACCACGAGATTTTCTGATGTGTCACTATATTTAGAAAATTTTTTTTGTAGTTCGTGCTGAAATAACAAATGGAATATCTGAATCATTTACAAAATATGACTTAAAACACAAGGAACACTCTGTCCCCAAACACACAGAGACACATTCATAAGAACATGTGATATTTAAACATTCCCACACAGTTGATCACTCGAGAGCAGACACAGGTCATTTCTTTACAGTTCCTTGTACACAGGGTGAAAACATTGCCATCCTGATGGATTCTCTCCTAGTTCCTTGAAGACAAACGGAGATTGGAATTTTCTGTCTTTTCATCTAGGTTGTGGTTGATCTTCTATCGTGAAGAAATGTAAATGTAGGGGAAACATATTCACCCCTTTAACTGCCTGAGGGGACTTTGAAACAGTATCTCCTTCTCCTGGAATGTGACCTCTTCCCTCGGGATCTTATCTTTTATTCAATTAACTGATGTCTGGCTGTTCACAGACAAGGTCGGTTACAGAATGTTCCTTGGAATGTCAGTCATGGAATATTACAGAAAATGTCACTTATAAAATGTTCTGGAGAATGTCAGTTGCAAAATGCTCTGGGGAATGTCAGTTATCGAATATTCCAGGGAATGTTAGTGATAGAATGTGATGAAGACTTAAAGATCCACATGACAAAGGCCCTTCTGCACATTAAGTTTGGTGAGATCCACTCAGCCTCATGGTGGGAATCTCTCGCCAAACTAAACTCACCTGGCACTTTGCACAGTAAGATGAAGCCAATGCTTTGATCACTTGATGTAAGATCCTCTTTCACGATCATACAGATGCCAGCCTTTATTTGGAGATCTCCGCCACTTTCTTTTCATTTTGGTGTAACATTCTCAGCTGTATATTCAGTTCCTAGTAGCAGTCACCCTCTTGCCATGTATCTTAAGGTATTCAATCGTATCCATTTACCTCAATGAATTCCTCAATCTTTCTTTGAGTATACAACACACATTCCAACAGAGTGACTTTCATTCAGCTTTTCAAGCCATCATTCCCTATTGCATTGTCACCTTATTCCTCATGTTAAACGGTCAAGAAACAGTCTGACATTGTCATACTCTCAGAATCAGACCCGATGGGTAATATTTCATGATGACCTATCATCAGCAGGAAAGACCCACCAGTGGTGGGGGCACAGTGGTATGCAAGCAGAAAATGAGATGCCCTGGAATTCCCCAACATGGATTCCAGAACCTGGAATCTCATGGTAACTGGTTAAAGATGGTCAAGAAAATCACCTGACGCTGGACATCTACTGCACTCCACACCAACCCTTCGGCAGTAAATCAGCTCTCCTTGACGCTGAAAACAAATCAGAGGAAGCACTGAGGGTGACAAGAGCACAGAACGTACTCTGGGTGTGGGGCTTCAATGTCCGTCACCAAGACTGCCACCACAGGTTCATCACTGACTGAGAAGGGTGAGGCCTAGAATATACAGCAGCCAGACTGTGGGAAGTGATGAGTAAAGCAACAAGAGGGAAGAATTCTCAACAACTATTTGTCAGGGATACATCTGTCCCTAACAGTATCTGCAGGAGCGCCCAGCAAACAGTCCTGACAAAAGTAATGTCTCATCCTCATGTTGAAGATATTGCCCACTGTGCTATGTAGGGACAAAAATACTGATACAGACCAGAGAGTGAAATATTGAGAAAATCATCACTTGATTAACCAGGACCTGCTTGAGGTGTATGAGAGTGTGCATTTGCCAGGTGACACATGCAAATCCATGAGGAAAGGTATTATCACCCTCAACTACACCTTATGGCAATGTCAGGCTGTTTCTTGACCGATTAACATGAGGAAAAGGTTGACCAAAGCACTGCTGAATGCAAACTACAAAAACCTAACTATGGTCATCAGCAAACAGTGCTGGTCTGGGCAGTTCCATCTCGGAGAGCCTTGTGCCGCCCACGGTGGCACAGTGGTTAGCACTGCTGCCTCACAGCGCCAGAGACCCGGGTTCAATTCCCGCCTCAGGCGACTGACTGTGTGGAGTTTGCACGTTCTCCCCGTGTCTGCGTGGGTTTCCTCTGGGTGCTCCGGTTTCCTCCCACAGTTCAAAGATGTGTAGGTCAGGTGAATTGGCCATGCTAAATTGCCCGCAGTGTTAGGTAAGGGGTAAATGTAGGGGTATGGGTGGTTTGCGCTTTGGTAGGGCAGTGTGGACTTGTTGGGCTGAAGGGCCTGTTTCCACACTCTAAGTAATCTAATCTAACCTACCTACGTGCAGGACAGCAGGTGGATGCCTGACCCATCAGTATGGAACATAATAAGGTGTTTGACAGAACATCACACACATATGTCTGGAACAGTCGAGATGAGATGGGCTTTGGCGAGAGAATTTGCAACTGGATCCAACTGCCCACTATCAACTTTGAGTCGAAGAGTGTGGTGCTGGAAAAGCACAGCTGGTCAGGCAGCATTCCGAGGAGCAGGAGGGTTAACGTTTATTCTCCTGCTCCTCAGATGCTGCCTGACTGGCTGTGCTTTTTCAGCAGCACACCTTTCGACTCTGGTTTCCAGCATCTGCAGTTTTCACTTTCACTTCCATCAACATTGAGAAAAGTCTCAATCAATGAATGGGAATCAGAAAGTTTCCCAATCAGATTCAGAGTCAGGCATCACTGCTCACTCTCTCTTTGTTTGTGTGTTGTATATGCCAAATCCATCAGGAAGGATGCAAGATTGAGAGGGGTGACTATTCCAGGCAGTGGGGTCTTGCAGGTTAAAGCCTCCCTGTACATGGATGGCATTGCCATTTTCTGTTCGCATCTACTGTCAGTGAACAGGCTCATGAGTTCAAACTGGCCTCGGGCATCAAGGTAAATCGATGCAATATTGAGGCCATGTTCTTTATGTGATGCTTTATCTCCCTGGCTGTGAGGGCAGATTCCCTGGGGGTGCTGGGAATATGCTTTGGAGGAGACAGGGCATGTGCAAAATTTTAGGAGGAGCACATCATCAAGGTGAAGCAGAAACTGTCTTTTGGGGGCAGCAGTCCCTCCCTATTGTGGATAAAACTTGGTCATCAAGGTGTGAGTGCTCTCTCTGTTGTACATGGTGCAGATTCTCACCCATCCCCAAGCCTCAGATAGACTAGGTTTGCAGGAACTCCATGGACACAACTCTGGATAGAGGTGGGAGAATGTACTCAACATCGCCCTCATCATGATTGCGACTTTTATGTGTGTCTGCATCAAGCTGTGCCTCGACCCTTGGTATAGAGACACAAAGTGTCACTATGTACTGAGGTTCTAACTGTCCATTTGTTGCTAAGAATGGGACTTATCTCAATGCCATGGAACACTCCAAACAGGTGAAGTGTACAGTATCATCTCTCATTCGTGGAGAAAATTGTGAAGTAAAACACTTTTGACAACAATTCCATCATGATTGGGGATAGTCAGCATGGCTTTGTCCATGGGAAATCATATCTCATGTACTTGATTGAGTTTTATGAACAAGTAACAAAGAGGATTGATGACGGCAGAATGGTGGACGTGATCTATGTGGACTCCAATAAGGCAATCGACATGGTTCCTCATGTTAGACTGGTTAGCAAGGTTGGATGTCATGGAATACAAGGAGACCTAACCATTTGGATACAGAACTAGCTCAAAGGAAGAAGTTGGTAGTGGAGGGCTGTTTTCAGACTGGAGGCCTGTGACCAGTGGTGTGTCACAAATATCAGTGCTGGGTCCATGACTTTTCATCATGTATATAAATAATTTAGATGTGATCATATGAAGTACAGTTTGCAGATGACACCAAAATTGGAAGTATAGTGAAAAGTGACAAATGTTCCCTCAGATTACAACGGGATCTTGGTCAGATTCTATAGTCATGCATGGGATGAGGGCAGCGCTGGCTAGGCAGCATTATTGCCCACCCCTAATTGCTGAGGGAGCAGTTAAGAGTCAACCACATTGCTGTGTAGGCCACATAAAGTAAGGATGGCAGTTTCCTTCCCTCAAAGACATCAGTGAACCAGATGGATTTTTCCTGACAACCGACAATGGTCATCATTAGACTCTTAAATCCAGATTTCATTTTTAGTTGAATTCAACTTCCACAATCTGCCATGGCAGGATTCAAACTCAGATACTTAGAGCATTATCTAGGTCTCTGGATTAATAGTCTCGTGATAATACCACTAGACCATCACTCGCCCTCCAAATGGGCCAATGGGCTGAGGACTGGCAGATGGAGTTTACATAAATGAGAAGTGTTGAATTTTGGAAAAGCAAATCAGAGCAGGATTTATGCCAGAGGAAGTGGTGGAGGCTGGTACAATTTCAACATTTAAAAGGCATCTGGATGGCTATATGAATAGGAAGGATTTAGGGTTTGTGGGCCAGGTGTTTGAAAATGGGACTATATTAGGTTAGGATATCAGATCAGCCTGGATGATTTGGACAGTCTGTTTCCATGCTGTAAATCTCTATGACTATGATTAAGTAATTAAGACCTTGTGGATAAAGGAGAGAGTGGATCCTGTCACATGGTTCCCTGAGCAAACTGTCAGTAATTTTACACAATGACTCATCAACAGAAGTTTCCAAGAATGGGATAATAACCTGCCTGAATAATCATCAGTACACCATATATCCGATATGATAGCAATTGCCAATTCCAGGAAAGATAGAAAATACCATCAGATAAACTCCGGTTCATTGCTGAAACATTCCACTCTGTTGTTCTCAGGTTCTGATCCATTGTTGGAACATCTGAATCCATTGTTCTCAGATTCTAATCTCTCCTGTCTGTCTCTGCTGCTATTGATTCCTGTTGGTGCCAGAGGCGATGTATCTGCTCATACAATGGGATAACACATTGAAAGAAGCCCTTTACTAATAGGAGAGGGAAAGCCCCCAGTGACACAATTATAATCCATGGAGATTGACTTCAATCATTGTCACTGAACAAACAGCTCCAGTTAACTCCTTTCAATCCGATACTTCTGGTTCACAATAATAAGTGGATGTTGGCTATCACTGGCTAACAATTGGATGTTGATATCATAGGCAATTGGTCTTATCTCCTATCACCAATTTATTCCGCAAAGTTGGTGGTGAGGAAGAAAGATAGATGTATTCTTTTCACAGGCTAGATGATTCTGCTGTGTTGTCCACTGCAATATTATAACCATCTACCTCGCACCTCCCACTACTCCAAGGTAAAAAACACAATCCAGACACTGTTACTGTGCTGATCTCTCCTTCGATAGAACAACCACCAAGCAAGTTGCCGTGACCACCCAAAGGAAGTGGGGATGCCTCTGGACACTCTTCTCATTGCTCCAATAAGGCAAATCTGTATCTTCAATACACAATGCATCTCAATAACTTTCTAAAATAAAGTGACAAACATCTTATTGCAGTTTATTTGTTTCAAAGCAGCAATACTTCCATTTTTGACTTCAGACCAAAGTCAAACGTGGCATGTACAATGACCTTGTTTATTAAAACCCAAGAATTAATGAGTAAGGAACAGAATAATATGACATTGGCTCAGAGGCAGAGAGGAATCGGTCCAGTGGCTGTGGAGATGAGAAGGCAGTACAGTCATATTCCCCATTCACCATCGCTCTTTCTGACAGATGGAATGAAATATAATGCAGAGCAAGGAAGCAGATTACATTTAGGACATGGAATGCCAAATGACAATGTGAATGGAACAGGATAATTTTAAATGTGATGTAGAGAATTGTATTTTATACATACTCTGTTTAATCACGAATATACAATTCAATAAGATTGTTCATATCTGCATCGGATTTTCAGAATTAAACACACATAGATAATATGTGTGGGGGTACAAGGAGATTACAGGATAATAAAAGTAGAAATATAGCTCAGTTCAAACTGGTGCAGAGATGATGGGCTCAGTGACCACCATGTTTGTTGTAATTATTCTGTGAATTGCATGGAAAACCTTCAGAGCCTCCAGAGATAAGCTTGTTCAATGAAGGACACAGAGCCTGCAATCATCAATAACGTGTACCTATTGTTTCATGAAATGATTTTTGTAGTTACAGTGCACAGGAGGGTGTGAATGTGGAGGACATGGACAGGATTTCACGGTCACGTGAGTGTGCTGGCAGACAGCAAAGTGGTTTGAAATGTGTCTACTTCAACATCAGGAGCATCCGGAATAAGGTAAGTGAGCTTACAGCATGGATCACCTGGGACGTTGATATAGAGGCTATTTCGGAGACATGGATAGAGCAGGGTCAGGAATGGATGTTGCACATTCCACGGTTGAGATCTTTCATTAAGATCAGAGAAGATGGTAAAAGAGGAGGAGGTGTGGCTGAAAGAACTTTTGACATGGATTCGTTTACTATGGTGGTATGGGCTGAGGTTAGAAACAGGACAGGAGAGGTCACACTGCTGGGAGTTTTTTTATAGGCCTCTGTAAATTTCCAGGGATGTAGAGGAACGGATTGGCAAAATGATTCTGGGTAGCAGTGAAAGGAACAGAGTGGTCATTACGGGGGACTTCAACTTGCCCAACATTGACTGGAAATGCTATAACTCTAATATGTCAGATGGATCAATTTTTGTCTAAAGTGTGCTGGAGGGTTTCCTGACACAGTATGTCGAAGGGCCGACAAGAGGGGAGGCCACACTGGATCTGGTACTTGGTAATGAACCAGGCCAGGTGTTTGCTTTAGTGGCAGATGAGCACTTTGGGGAGAGTGACCATAAATCGGTTACATTTGGTTTAGCGATAGAAATGGATAGGTACACGCCACAGGGGAAGAATTATAGATGGGGCAAAGGCAACGATAATGCGATTAGGCATTGCAATTAGGCAAGACTTAGGAGGCATAGACTGGGGTAACAAAATGCAGGGGATGGGGACAATCGAAATGTGGAGCTGGTTTAAGGAACAGATATTGCGTGTCCTTGGTAGGTATGTCCCTATTATGCAGGGCAGAAGTGAAAGGCAACTGTGGTTTACTAAAGAGATTGTATCTCTTGTTAATTAGAATAGGGAGGTTTATGTGACGTTGAGACAAGATGGTTCATAGAACATAGAACATAGAAAAGTACAGCACAGAACAGACCCTTTGGCCTATGATGTTGTGCCGAGGGTTAATCCTAACATAAAATAAAACAACTTTACCTATGCACCCCTCAACTCACTGCTGTCCATGTGCATGTCCAGCAGATGCCTAAATGTCCATTATGTCTCTGCTTCCACCACCACCACCACTGGCAACGTATTCCATGCATTCACAACTCTCTATGTAAAGAACCTACCTCTGATGTCTCCTCTATATCTTTCTCCCAATGTCTTAAAACAGTCAATCCTGCCCTGGGGAAAAGCCTCTGGCTATTGACTCTATCTATTCCTCTCATTATCTTGTATACCTCTCGATCAGATCAGGTCACCTCTCTTCCTCCTTCTCTCCAGAGAGAAAAGTCCGAGCTTATTCAGCCTCTCCACATAAGGCAAGCCCTCCAATCCAGGCAGCATCCTGGTTCAGAGGAGTTGATGGAGAATTTCCAGATTAGCAAGAAAGGACTTAAAGAGAGAGTTAAGAAGAGCAAGGAGAGGACATGAGCAATCTTTAGCAGGTAGAACCCTAAAGCTTTCTATAGGTATATGAGGAATAAAAGGATGACTAGAGTAGGAAAAGGGCCAATCAAAGACAGACGTGAGAAGTTGTGTGTGGGCTCTGTGGAGATCAGAGAGGTGCTAAATGAATATCTGTCATCTGTTTTCACTCAGGAAAAGGAGAATATTGTAGAGGAGAAAACTGAGATATGCACTGTTAGGCTAGAAAGGATTGAGGTTAGTAAGGAGGAGGTGTCATCAATTCTAAAAGGTGTGAAAGTAGACAAATTCCTGGGCCAGATGGGATTAATCCAAGGATTCTCTGGGAAGCTAGGGAGGGCATGGAAGGAACTTTAGCCTTGATCTTTGAGTTGTCATTGCCCCCAGGTTTAGTACCAAAAGACTAGAGGATTGCAAATGTTGTGCCCTTGTTCAAGAAGGGCAGTAGTGATGACCCAGATAATTATAGACCAGGCGGCTTTACATCCGTTGGAGGAAAGGTTTTGGAAAGGATTATAAGAGATACAATTTATAATCATCCCGCAAGCAACAATTTGATTGGAGATAGTCAGCCTGGTTTCAGCTAGGGCAGATTGTGTCTCACAAACCTCATTGAGAAGGTGACTAAGCATGTGGATGAGAGTAGGGCAGTTGACGTGGTATACATGGACTTCAGTAAAGCCTTTGATAAGGTTCCACATGGTAGGCTGTTGGAGAAAATGCAGAGGCATGGGATTGAGGGTGATTAAACAGTTTGGATTAGAAACTGGCTTTCTGTAAGAAGGCAACAAGTGGTGGTTGAAGGAAAATATTTAGCCTGGAGTCCAGTTACTAGTGGTGTGCCGCAAGAATCTGTTTTGGGACCACTGCTGTTGGTCATTTTTATAAATTACTTAGATGCAGGCATAGATAGATGGGTTAGTAAGTTTGCAGATGACAGTAAAGTCAGTGGAATGGTGGACAATATGGAAGAATGATGCAGGTTGCAGGGGGACTTGGATAAACTGCAGAATTGGACTGCAAAGTGGCAAATGGAGTTCAATGCAGATAAATGTGAGGTGATTCATTTTGGGAAGAATAACAGGAAGGCAGAATATTGGGTAAATGGAAAGATTCTTAGGAGTGTGGATGGGCAGAGGAATCTTGGTGTCCATGTACGTAGACCCCTGAAAGTTGCCACCCAGGATGATAGTGCTGTTAAGAAAGCCTCTGGTGTTTTAGATTTTTTTGGTTGAGGGAGTGAGTTCTGGGGCCATGATGTCATGCTGCAACTGTACAAAATGTTAGTGCAGCCACACTTGGAATATTGTGTACACTTCTGGTCACCCCATTACAGAAAGGATGTGGAAGCATTGGAAAAGATGCAGAGGACATTTACCAGGATGTTGCCTGATCTGGCAGGAAGGCTTATGAGGATTGGCTGACACACTTGGGTCTGTTCTCATTGGACTGAAAGCGGCCAAGAGGGGATTTAATAGAGAAATACAAGATGATCAGAGGATTTGATAGGGTGGGCAGTGAGAGTCTTTTTCCCAGGATGATGACGTTGGTGTGTATGAAGGGGCATAGCTGCAAATTGAGGGGTGATACATTTAGGACAGATGTTAGAGGCAGGTTCTTTACTCAGAGAGTGGTAAGGGCATGCAGTGCCCACTCTGCCAATGTAGTCAACTCAGCCACATTAGGGGCATTTATCAGTCCTTGGATAAGCATATGGATGATGATGGGATAGTTTAGGGGGATGGGCTTAAATTAGTTCATAGGTCGGCGCAACATCGAGAGCCGAAGGGCCTGTTCTGCACTGTATTGTTCTCTTTTCTATGTTTTCAGTGAAGCTGCCTCTGAGCTGTCTTTTCAATCAAAATCAATTTCCTGAGATATGTGCATTTGGCAGGATATTTGCAATTTTTGTTTTGGAACTTCAAAAAAAATCACAATGTAATACAAATGTTATCGATACAACGGGTCTGATGGAAACAGGAATTGATCATATTGTAAAAATATAACCAAGTTCAATGTCTGAATCTGTCAAGAAGAGCAAAGTGTTAGAGATAATGGAAATCTGAAATATAACAGAACATGTTGGGGAAACATAGCAGATGAGGCAGCATCTGTCGAGGGAATCAGAATTAATATGGTGAGTCTGATATGAACGTGTTTTGAAAAAGTCATATTGGATTCAAAATGTTCATTCTGTTTCTCTCTGCTCAGATGCTGCCTGATCTGATCCGTTTTCCAGCACTTAGGGTATTTTTTTCTTTTGGACTGTAACAAATTGTTTAATCTGAGCTAGAACAACAAATCTGCCATTTCAGTTGACTCTCAAGTATTTCGTTATGGTCGTTAAATGAGAAATAACAAACCTTGTTTGTTTGACAAGTTCACTAAATATGAGTGAGGTGGTGTATTGAAAATGTTGAAATCAGTGGCACTGATATTGGACAATTAATCATCTGAAAGACTAAAAACGATGGGGATTGTAGCCTCAATGACATGCTGTGCTCCTGATGTTGGCTGGGATCACACTCATCTAGGAAGGTATTACCATTCTGAGACTTAGACTAATCTGTGAAAACGTCAGGTATCTTGTTACTTTTAGCAGGACACATTCATCCACAGGTTTTGGAAGGCTCGAGGAAGGGCAGATTCTGGATTGCAATGGTGCTGGGAAAGCACAGCAGTTCAGGCAGCATCCGAGGAGCAGAAAAATCGACGCTTCGGGCAAGGGCAAGGGCAAGGGCAGAGTTTATTTGTCATCCCCAATAGCTCTGGAGAAGGTGACAGAGAGCTGTTTTGTTGTACCTCTTCCGTCCAAGTGGCAAATTTACACACACAAAGTTGTTTGGAAGAGTATTCCGAAATTTCTAATACGTAATAGTGAAGAAACAGCAAATTAGTCCCAAGTGTGTGTGATTTGGATGACAACTAGCAGAGATCAGTGCAGAATTGTCTCTAATTCACATTAATCACTGTTTCATCAGGGTCCTTGATGCCACACTTAACTAAGTGTTACCTTTATTATAAGGGAGGCACTCTGATCTCACCTCAGATGACATTGGAAAATCACTAAGACAGTAAAGAGCAATTGTTTAATTCAACAAGTTGGTTGAATAATCTGCCCACTGTCTTCACAATATTCAATTGAAAATTGTTGCACAGACTTCCGATTCTGTTGTGAGACATTTTCTTCTTTGTGATGAGGCTGTTTTGTTGAGCACCATATTAAAGGAACAGAAATAAGCTCCACTCAATACCATGGAAAACAGGGAGAAAATCAAGGTTTGCTTGTGACATTCATAAATGATGATGATGAAAATGTGGGAGATGGTGGGGGGCAAATGATAAAGAATCTTGTGGATGAGACAAAGATCAGCCAGGTAGTTTACCGTGAGGAGCAAAAGTATTGGCTTATGGGGATAAACACAGGTTGTTCAGATGGCCAGATCAATGGCCGATATAATTTAACACTGAAAAGTGTAAGGTGATGCACTTCAGAAGTAACAAGCCGAGCGAGTACTTGAACTGTGAAGAGGGGCGAGACTTCTTTGTGCTTTTCTTTGGAGCAGGGAAGATTGAGAGGGGGAACCTGATAGAGGTGTGTAGGAGCATGAGAGGTACAGACAGGGTGAATGAACAGCAGCTATTCCCCTTCATCAATGTGTAAATGACAAGGGGGCACACTTTAATAGTGAGAAGCAAAATGGTAAGAAAGGATTTATTGAATCTGTTTGCAACCCAGAAGGTGGTATACGCCTGGAATGCACTATCAATGAGGATCGTTGAGGTGGGTAACCTCACAAAATTTAAAAAGCATCTGGATCAGCACCTGGTGGGCATTTTATTTATTGTTTATTTCAATGTGCTGACATCAATGAAAGCTCTGATATATTCTGAAACTCTGCCAATGGCACTTGCTGATGTATTCCATCGACAGTGTTCAGTTAAGGGCTACATTATAAATCAGAAATTACTCAACCTGGGAGATCCCAGTTAATTTACATGATCAGTGCAAGAATTGTCCAGCAGCACCACCAACATTATTCTTGCAATTTGCCACTATTATTTTACCTAAACCAATATCATGGAAACAGACTTGCCTTCATTGTTATACAGACTGCGCGGTGTAAGGGTGTCACTTCTCAGAAGAATAATAAGTGGCAAATAAGAATACTGCTTCAATGTTGCCAGACCGAAATTACCTGCAACGGAAGAGAAGGCAAGAGCCTTGCATAGACATTCATTGTATAATTAATCTCCAATGACAAACATCTTGTGCATGACTATTGACCAGAAATTCAGCTGGACAAGACTAGAAAAACAGCATGTAAAATGCTGGCAATGTAGTGGCGAGGAACTCACCTCCTGAAGCTCTTCAAAGCCTGCCCACATTCTACATGACACCAGGCAGGAGTGTGATGGGAGATCCCTCTGGTAATCTGGGTCAGCACGTCTGCAACGGCAATTTCAGAAGAGAAAGTAGGTGCCTTGTTTAACACTCCATCAGTTTTATTACTTACTCCCTGGAACACTGACACACAAGACATACTGCTGGGACTCCCTTCCAATAGCAAGTGGATGTTCCAGCACCAACTGGACTGGAACTTCTCAAGGGAAATTAATGCTGTCTAGCTTCATTAAAATTCTCAATGAATTAAAAATAAAATCTGATTTTCTAATGATTATTGAACAATGCAGATATTTTGTATTGATCTGATGAGCCCAGCACCATCTTTGAAGTTGTGTGATCTATTTGCAGAAACCATTTCATGCATAAATTGAAAGAAAAGACGAACTCACAGCTGAGGTTACAGATAATAAAAAATAATGCATTTCAGAAACAGCTGGAGGAGCACTAAAATGCCAGGGTTTAGTAGGCTATAGAACACGAGGGGTGTGTGATCAACACAGTTTGGTACTTTTTTGGGTGGCAAAGACCTCGGGCTGAAGGTTTGCATACCGTATAACTCTGTGACCTTAAGGTTTGAAAAGAGAAAATGTAGACTCACTTCCGCAAAACTATGAAGCTTCCTCAGTATTTTCTCAATGGTGTTTAAAAATCACATTTGGAATTTGGACCCATCATTCTGAAAGGGCCATGAGAATTCTCTTATTATTTTTCAGTATCGAAAGACAATAAAAATGAGAAACTAGGATCAGCTGTAGGGATTGGTTGGCACAAACCAACTTTGCGATAAGATATCTGATCGTAGCCTCAAACAGACATTTTTGCCTACACTGTATAATGTTAGTGAGTCATTTTTAGTCAAGAATTTGTCTTCTTCTGCCTTAAGAATATTCAATGATGTATCCTGTATTGCTTTCTGCAAGTTACACAAACACATGACGCTGTGAAACCGTTAAAAGAAATCTTTTAACCGGGATAGTCTTCAGGTTTTTTTCCATCCCTTGTGGAAATCTCTCGTGCAAATTGAAATATTGCTTCAGCATTCAAGTCGAAAAGCTGACTCAGAATGTTTAAACCAGATCTGGTTTAAACCAGATCATGTATCATTTGCCTAAGGTCCAATAGATCTCAGGGGCAGTCTGGTCAAGATTTCCTCCTGAGTTAAACGTGCCTCACAGAAATGAGTTGAATGAAACTTCTCTGGACTGCTTTTCATGTCATTATGCCGACAGCTGTCTCGATGTGGTCTCATAATTACTCTAGAAAGTAAAACTCTAGAAAGAACTCAACAACTGAATGTATTCTGTTTCAAAATGTTTCAACATTTACACTGACTTACTAAAAACGTGGTGTCCGTGCAAAGTCTTTTTTGTGATCCAGGTTCTCAATTTAAGATTGTGTAAAGATTTGTAGCAGGTGCTGGTTGCTGTTGTTGTGGATGTATCCGCTGAGCTTGGAAGTTGATTTGCAGATATTTCGTCTCCTGTCTTGATGACATTTTCAGTGCTTTAGAGCCTCCTGTGAAGCGCTGCTGTACTGTGTCTTCTGGAATTTATTTTGTTCTGTTTCTGCTGCTTCCTGTTGCCAGTTCCGGTTGTTTGTTGGAGTGACCGATATTTTGGGTCAAGGTCTTTGTCTTTGTTGATGGAGTCCGTGGCTGCATGTCATGCTTCTAGAAATTTTCCAGCTGTCCTCTGTTTAGCTTGTCCTATGATCATTGTGTTGTCCCAGTTGAATTTGTATGGTTGGCTACGAGGGACAGCTGGCTGTGGAGTTTACTGGCTAGTTGGCGTTCGTGGATGCGGATTGCAAGTTGTCTTCCTGTTTGCCATACATAGTGTTTCGTGCAGTCCCTACATGGATCCTGTAAATTATATTAGTCTTGCACATGATGGGCAAAGAGTCTTTTGTCCTGGTGAGTCATTGTCTGAGTTTTGCTGTCAGTCTATGGGCTGTAATAGATCCCAGTGGTCGGAGAAGTCGGTCTGCCAGTTCCGAGACATTTTTTCTGTAAGGTAGCGTGGCTCGAACTTTTATCTCCAATAAAATGATAGGCACCAGCTGTTGACAGAATCCAGCAGGCCAATATCACACCTCAATCCTGTTATTTCCTGTTCAAAAGTTGATTAATTGAAATATGGTGGGACACCAGAAGCAGGAATTTATAACTCATATCCTGACAAGAATGAGAATTCCAGAAAAAAGGATGTGAGACAGGGGCAGGGGGTGGCAACATTAAGAGAAGGGGAATATCACACTTGAGCTGGGGATCAAATAACGTTTTAATGTCTTTTAATTTTATACATCATATGCATTCTGTTTTGTTAACTGTGTCTCCATTGAAAATTCTGAGTGCGTTGTGCACACATGAACAATCTTTGTTATCTGCACACACACTATCGAAAATCATTTTTCCTCTATTCCATTTTAAATTATCCTGTTTTGTTTACATTGTCATTTGCCATGTCTTCTTCAACTGAATTCTGTTACTTTCTTTGCATTATATTTGTTCCGTCTATCCAGAAGATATTGATGACTGGGAGATATCGCTTTTCTCCTCTCCATTCTCCACAGCCATTGTCTCCTATTCCTTTCTGTTTCTTAACCAATCACACATACATACTGGATGTAGGTTGCTGGCTGAGCTGGAAGGTTTGTTTTCAGACGTTTCATCACCATACTGGGTAGCATCTTCAGGGAGCTTCCGGTGAATGAGCAAACGAACCTTCCAGCTCAGCGAGCAAACCTATATCCAGAACCCCAACCTGAGCCAGAAATCTTCTCAAAACTCACTAACATACAAACTGTCTTTGACCCTTTAATCCCATTAATTATGGCAGTTGTAAATATAACATTTCCTTTTGGACTAAGGCCAAAAAATGAAAACAAAAAGATGTATTAGTTGTTCAATAAGATGTTTGCAGCTTTAGAAACAAACAATTTAAGTGTGTTGTGTTAACGATAAAATATTGCCTTCTTAGAGCAGTGAGAGTGAAGTCTGGATAAATCCTCACACTTCCTGTGTGTGTTTGGAGCAGCAATACAAAAAACAGGTTTTCGGTTAACAGATATTGTGGTGGAGGAGAGGCAGTGTAGTAACAACCTCTCAATTTGCTCTTGGCAAGGTAGAGCATTGTGTGTGTATAGCACAGCAGAGTCATCCAGTATGAGAAGAGAGACCATCGCTTTTCTCTTTTGCTTCTAACATTGTTAGATAAATTGAAGATAAGACCGATAGCAGGCGATATCAACATCACACCCAGACCAAGTATTGTTGTTAAATTAAAAGTGGGGTGTTGTGCCGAATGTTCCAGCTGAGCGGGATTGTTTCAGGTATCAGGGTCATGGAATGGGGGGATTGTCTCGATGCAGTGTTAAACACACACCACCCAAACCATAAAAGTATAGGTCGTTGCCAACTGATATGAGTAAGCAGGGCAGAACGCTAGCAAGCCACAGAATGTTCGGGAACAAAGGCTAAGGGATGAAGGAGTGACCACATAAAGTGAACGTGCACTGTGTGCTTAGTAGACCTGTAATGTATGGTGACTTGATGAAATTAACTGCACAACAGATGTAATTAGCAGCATAGTTAACGGTTAACTTGTAGACTCGTGATTTCGATGTAAATATGTATAAAGACAGTGTTGCATGGACATCCCGTAGAGTGAGCTCGATTGTCCTGTGTTCCTCACCTTGCTGTAATCGATTGGCGCCAGAATACCGCTGTTATTGCTGAATTCCCGATGCTCTCAGAGTCTTTTTTGTCTCACGGATTGAGGTCACTTTAACAACTTGGCAGTCAGCAGGACATCCCGCCTGAGAGCACCAAGATGCAAAGGCCAAGAGGGTAAGTTAGTTTAATTTTACAACCTTGTAAAAGTTTTTCTGGTGACCCCAAGTCAAGTTATCCAAGTTTAAGATAAAGTTTAAAATCGGACTGAGTATGCCAGGGGCGCAGAGGAACAACAAATAACCTTGGAACTATCTAACGTTGATGGACTGGCACGATAAAAGAGTATGTATATGATTCACGCCGACTGACTGGTGTGATATTTAGATTAGATTACTTACAGTGTGGAAACAGGCCCTTCGGCCCAGCAAGTCCACACCGACACGCCGAAGCGCAACCCACCCATTCCCATACATTTACCCCTTTACCTAACACTACGGGCAATTTAGCATGGCCAATTCACCTGACCTGCGCATCTTTGGACTGTGGGAGGAAACCGGAGCACCCGGAGGAAACCCACGCAGACACACGGGGAGAATGTGCAAACTCCACACAGTCAGTCGCCTGAGTCGGGAATTGAACCCGGGTCTCTGGCGCTGTGAGGCAGCAGTGCTAACCACTGTAATGGTAATTTTGAGGAGCTAGCACAAAGAGAAACCGCAGAAAGGGGCCGTAATAATAGCAGCATCAAATAAATAAAGGGCTAATTGTAAACAACAGGAGAGATGGGTAATGTCTGTTAGCAAACAGTAGGAAATAGAACTGACGGGGGTTTTCTTCAGCATTCCACTACCCTATACCCTACACAGCATCCTTTCACCTTCTATAGTAATAAACATGGGTAGCGACGCTTCCAGGAAACTTGTAGATAAAGGACCAATGGACAGTAACAACGATGACTGGGAATTATCCACACTGATGCAAAACACTTGCTTAGTATCCCACCCATCTCTTGCATCTCCACACAAAGGCTGCCTTCATGATCTTTGAGGGACCCGATTCTCTCGCTGGTTACATTTTTGTCCCTGATGTATTGATAAAACAATTCTCCTTAACCCTATTTGCCAATGGTATATCATGTCCCCTTTTTGCCCTTTTGATTCCTTTCTTAAGAATACTCCTACTGCCTCTATAGTCTTCTAAGGCTTCACTCGGTCTATGCTGTCTATACCTGACATATGCTTCTTTGTTTTTCTTCGTCAAAACCTCAATTTCTCTCATCATTCAGCATTCCCTACACCTACCAGCCTTTCCTTTCACCCTAACAGGAATATACTGTCTCTGGACTCTCGTTTTCTAATTTCTGAAGGCTTCCCATTTTCCAGCCATCCCTTTACCTGTGAACATCTGCACCCAATCAGCTTTTGAAAGTTCTTGCCCTAATACCATCAAAATTTGTCTTCCTCCAAATTAGAACTTCAACTTTTAAATCTAGTCAATCTTTTTCCATCACTATTTTAAAATGAATAGAATTATGGTCGCTGGTCCCAAAGACACCTCAGTCACCTGCCCTGCCTTATTTCCCAAGAGTGGGTCATGTTTTGCACCTTCTCTTGAAGGCACATCCACATATTGAATCAGAAAAAATTCTTGTGCACACTTAACAAATTCCTCTCCACCTAAACCCTTCACACTATGGCAGTTGTGGGATATAGGTAAAGTAGTGTTACTTCTGCAATCATAATTACTTATGCAAGGTAAATGAATTGTATAATTGTTTCAGCCAAGAGCTGAGTCCACAAAATGAAAACTATGTGAAGGAAATACATAATTGTTCTTGTATTAGCTAAAATGTGCATGCAAGAATGAAATGTGCCTGCAAACAATGGTAGATGTTACAGACAAATAGATAAGGTGCTGTGAGGGGAGGGGGTTAAGCTAGATATGCCTGTACAAACAGTAGTTATAAGCATCTGTTTCCCGCTTCTGCAAAAACAAGAACAAACCACAATCAAGAAGTCATGAGGTCACACGATCATGACAAGTGAGGGAAATAGATGGTAGTGAAGAAGGATATACCTAACAATGGACCACAGCAGAATGTGATCAAACGGCCTTGTGAGGTCAGAAATAAATATTTTGTCACAGACAAGGCCGGATAAGGCAAGAGATAAACAAGAGTAATGGGCGCCAGTCTGAGAGAGGTGGGAGATGTAAACAGGGGAGGAGCAATGGGATGAAAGAATAGGAACCAAATCACATAAATGTTGTGTATTGTTGAATTCAGTGTGTGTGTGTCCCTGCCTTGTGGACAGTGGACACCACACCCTCTTGCAAGAGTGAAATAAATGACACTACTGATTTGGATCTTGTCTTGGACTGAAATTATTGAAGTAAGTGAGCTTCGTTTCTCACAGCAGTCCCAGTCTAAGACTGGAAAGTTAAAATCCCCTACCATAATCACCCTATTATTCTTACAGATAACTGAAATCTCTTTACAAATATATTTCTCAATTTCCTGCTGACTATTGGGGAGGTCTATAATACAACCCCAACAAGGTGATCATCCCTTTCTTATTTCTCAGTTCCACTCAAAACTTCCCTGAATGTATTTCTCGGAATATCCTCCCTCAGTATAGCTGTAATGCTATCCCTTATCGAAAACACCACTCCCCCTCCTCTCTTGCCCCCTTTTCTATCCTTCCTGTAGCATTTGTATCCTGGAACATTAAGCTGCCAGTCCAGTCCATCCTTGAGCCACATTTCTGTATTTGCTATGATATCCCAATCCCATGTTCCTAACCATGCCCTGAGTTCATCTGCCTTCCCTGTTAGGCCTCTTGTATTGAAGTAAATGCTGTTTAATTTATCAGTCCTACCTTGTTCTCTGCTTTGTTCTTTCCTACCCTGACTGTTGGACCGATTTCTTTTCCCAACTATTCCAGTCTCAGATGATCTCTTTCCTCACTATCTCCCTGGGTCCCAACCTGCCCACCTTACTCGTTTAAATCCTCCCGAGCAGCTCTAGCAACTCTCTTTGAGTCCCCTTCCAATTCAGTTGCAATCCATCCTTCTTGTGCAGGTCACTTGTACCCTAGAAGAGATTCAAATAATCCAAAAATGTGAATCCTTCTCCAAAGCACCAGCTCCTCAGGTATGCATTCACCTGCTCGATCCTCCTATTCCTACCCTCACTAGCAAGTAGCACCAGAAGTAATTCAGATATTGATACCCTCGAGTTTGGCATCAAGACTTCTGAGAAAAACTGGTATCACTGGAAATCGGGGATGAACTCTTTGCTTATTGAAGTCATATTTAGCTCGTCAATGACCTTCCCTAAATCGTAAGGTCAGAATTATTCACCGATGAATGCACAAAGTTCAGCATTGTTCCTGACTCTTCAGATACTGAAGCAGTCCATGTTCAAAAGCAAGAAGACCTGGACAAAATCCAGCCTTGGGCTGACTAGTGACATGTAACATTCACACTACACAAATACCCTGGCAATGACAATCTACAGAACAGACTGTTCACATTGAATGTCATTCCCATCAAGGAATTCCCTACTTTTAACTTCTTGAGGGTTACTATTGACAGAAATCGACCTGCTCTCAAAATATAAGTACACCAGCGAAATGAATAGCTCAGAGACAATGAATGCAACAACAAATAACTTCCTTCCCAACTTCCCAGGTTCTGTTCACCATCAAAAAGACAGAAGGTCTGATGGAACACTCCCCACTTGCCTGGATGAGTGCAGTTCCAAAAAATCTCAAGAAATGTGTCTTTGATATAAAGGTCAGGACATTGAACAGAAAATGACAAAGGGGTGCAAATTAATATTTTATTAGACTGCAGAGTGTGGGAATTCCTAGATGCTTCTGGCACTCTGGATGACCACATCTTGTATCCTGAGCATCAGCTGGAGGCACAATGTCCATTCAGGAGGCTGGAGGCTCCTTGGATCACCTATTTCCTGTGACAGTCACCACACAGAATAAGGAACTGTAGGCAGTGAGTGAATGCGTCATCACCAGGCAGAGGAAATGCATCAGGCAGTCAGCCAGGAAAGCCCCAGAGGACATGCGTCTTGACAACCTTTTTTCTGTGTTGGAAAACAGAGACAGTGAGGATGGCAAGTTAAAGTAGAGGAATTGTTGCATATCTCTCAAATTCTCTTTTGGTGAAGAGATTTTGCCTTATCTCAGCCCTTAATGTTCAACTATTTACACTCAGAATGTAATCTCTGGTTGTGGAATACCTGATCATCAGTAACATCGTTTCAAAATTCGTCCTGTCTAGTCAAATAATTCTGGAAAGGTTTCTGTCAGACATCTCCCAATTCTTCTGAATTCCAGCAAATGTACTCCTAACCAATCCAATCTCTCTTCATACGTCAGACTTTCTATCCGACTAATCAATCTGGCAAAACCTGTTTTCACTGCTTCCATGTTTAGATCTCCTTCCTCACATAGCAAGACCAAAACTGTACAAGTACATCAGGTGTGATCTCACCCAAACCCTGTACAGTTGCAGCAAGTTATTTTTCTTCCTGTACTTAGGAGTCCAGCTATGAATCCTGTCGTAGCAGCTAATGGTATTTCAATTCAATAACAATCTGGAATTAAGGGTCCAATTGTGATGACGAAATCACAGTTGATTGTTGAAAAAAAGAGACCTTATCTGGACTGAAGTTAATTTGACTTCAGAACCACAACAATATGTTGTCTATTAACTGCTCTAATTAGGAATGGCAATAAATTGAGCCAAGTGATCAACTTCCACATTCATGTGAATAAATTTAAAAACAAAACGTATCCCTTTTACTTTAACTGTGTTGTTTCAGTAGTTACCTATGATTTATAGAAACTGTTCCAGAGTAAATAAATCCTGAAAGATGATCATCCAATCTCTCCCTCAACGTCAGCAAAATCAAAGAGCTGGTCATTGACTTCAGGGAGCGAGTTGAAGGATACATCACTGTCCAAATCAATAGTGCTGAGGTGAAAATGGTCAACAGCATCAAGTTCCTAAGAGTGATGATCACTGATGTTGTGTCCTGCTCCACCCACGTTAATTTTTATAAATGAACCATAGAAAGCATTCTGTCCAAAGCATCTCAGCTTAGTATGGCAACTACTCTGCCCAGAACCGTAAGAAACTGCAGAGAGTTGGAAACACAGCCTAGTCCATTACTGGAAGCCAACCTGGCATCACTGACTCAATCTACATTTCTTGCTGCCTCGGGAAGGCAGCCAAAATAACCAAAGACCCCACCCACTCAGGTTATAAGTTCTTCTGTAATGCAGAAGCTGAAACACACCTAACAATAGATTCAAGAATAGTTTCTTCCCCATTTCTTTTAGACTTCTGAATGGGATTCTCAGTTTGTAATTTTAATATTGATCCTGCTGTTTGTGCACATTCTCTGCAGTCATAACATTGTATTCATTGCTCTGTGTTATTCTCCTTAAGCACCTTGTATAGTAAGATCTGTCTGTACAGCATGCCAATTTTATAACCTTACTCAGGTAAATGTGACAATTATAACTCAAATCAAATCAAAGTACTATTTCTCCAGCCTCTTCTTAACTATTCTGGATATATCTATATGTCGGGCTCTAGGGATTTGTCATCCGTCAATCCCATCAATTTTGCTGCTACCAGTTTTCTACAAATACTAATTTACATTTCTAATTGCCAGAAAAGCATGTGTTCTCAGCATTTTGAATTCTATTAATGCTTTTCTTTGTGAGGGTAGAATGGAAATATAAACTTCATTGTTCCACCATTTATTTGTTCCCAATTACAAATTCCCTGCTTCTATTTTCACCAATCCATTTTTCTTCCCTTACCTACCAAAACATTTACAATATTTTTCTTCTGTTTTCTACAAGGTTAATCCTGTAAACTATTGTTCTGCTCTTCATCAATGTCTCAGCCCTCCTTTGCTAAAATCTAACTGTTTGCAATCTTCAGGACTGCTGCTCCCTTTTGGACAATTTATCTTTCCCTTCCTCTAATTTTTCTTGTTTGCCATGGTTGGGCCAGTTTTTCCACTTCATGTTTGTGGAAATCTGGAGTGAATAATTGCTGCAATCTCTCCATGCCCTCTTTATAATGTCCACCATTGTCTATCCACCATAATCCATTTAAGTAACAACGCCCAATTTATCATTGCCAGCTTGCAATTTATGCCACCATGAATTCCTCTGTTTAGATTCAGGATCCTATTCTCAGTGTCGACTGCATCACGCCACACCTTAACTAAGTACTCAGTCATATTTTGGACACTCTTTCCCAAAGAGCCACTCACAGCAAAATGGCCAATTATTTCTTTCTCATTACACAATGAAGAGTCAAGAATGGCTGTCCTCTAATTGTTTCTTCTCGGCTTTCATCCCAGAAAAGCATCTCATCCACACTCCCGGAATTGCTCCACAATAGTACTATTATTATTACTATTTGCCCATTCTGTTTGCAAACGAAAGTAGCGAACAATCACAGCTACTTGGACAAAATTAACAACCACTTGGGCAAATCCCAGAAGGGATGGATTGAGATAAAAGAATTGATGCAATGAATATGGATTGACTAAATTTATTTGATAAACTGTTGCAAATTTGGTCTTGTAAGGAAAATCAAGACCTAATTAAAGAATAGACATGGGTAAAGCATTGGGACAAAATTGCTCAAGTAGCAGGAAACACTGTAGTCATTAATACATGCAAAAAGGCAAAATACCAGCGATCCTGAAATTCTAAAATCAACACAGAGAATACTGGAGGAATTCAGCAAGTCTGGCAGCATCTGTGGAGAGAGAATCAGAATTAATATTTTGAATGCAGTCAACAGGAGTTATAAAAGACTTGTTCCATCAAATCTGTTTTTCTGTGTCTGCAGATGCAGCCCGATCTGCTGAGTTTCTCTCATATCTGACGTATTTATTGTGGTCTTGGACTGGAGGAACATTTCGAGTGGAGTTCCACAAGTGTTAGTATTAGGGCTTTCTTCATGACCTGTGAACAGCACAGGAAATATTTGTCTGGCAAATTCAATGGTTCTTTTGAAAAGAAAGCAGACACAATGTTGTATTTAGCGACACTGGATTTCAATGGGAAGCTCATTACCCAGGATCGTGAGCGGGTAAGATATTGCCCAATATGGTCCATAGGTCCCTGTGTGTTCTGCAGCATGATGATGGAGCATGCGCAGTTGGTTGGTGAAGATTATACCAGGAGTGACAGAAGGAATGGTAACGTACAGTGATGGATGGACTGAGGGAGTGAGGTAGACTGAGTTGGTGGCCAGGGACACTGAACTCACACAAGTGACCAGCCACGATTCATAAATGCTGGAGAAACTCAGCAGGTGTGGCCTGATAGATGGAGAGAGCAACAGCCATAAGGTTTGCAGTTCAGTTTGACTCTTCTTTATGTTATAGTTCCATCCATGAGGAAAGAAATAGAGGCAGTGGGGACTGGGCAGTTTCACACCTGGTGTAGGTTCCAGATCTGAATCAGAAACACCCAATCCTACATTTATAGGGAACGGGAAAGTCCTGGGCTTCAGGTGGAGACAGGCTGCCATTAGGATAATGCTGTGTTCTTTATTATCTTAAATGTTATAATTTTACCAGGGTCCACCACTTCATCTGGCAGTTCATTCCAGACATGCACCACAGTTCTACACATGAAAAAGTTGCCCTTTAGGTCTTTTTGAAATCCTTCCTTACCACTTCAAACCTATGCTGTCCAGTTTTGGGCTCCTCTACCCTGGGGAAATGACCTTGGCTATTCATCCTATCTGTGTCCTTCATGAATTTATAAACCTCTATAAGCTCAACCCTCAGCCCCTGACGCTCCAGTGAATATAGACCTAGCTTACTCAGCTTTTCTCCATAACACACACCTTCAACCCTGACAACATCCTTGTAAATCTTTCCAGAACCTTTTCAAGTCACACAACATCCTAAAGCAGGGAGATCAGAACGGAATGCAGTATTTAAAAACTGGCCTAACCAATATCATGCAGAGTGGCAGCACAACATCGCAGATCCTTTACACAGTTCATGGATCAACAAAGGCAGGCAAAGTCAATTGCTTCCTCACCAATGTGGCTATCTGCAAATCTACTTTCAACGAACTATAGACCTAATTCTTGAGGTATCTTTGTTCAGCAACACTGCCCAGTACTTTACTGTTGAGCGCATAGTTCATATGCTGATTTGCCTAATCAAAATGCAACAAATCACATTTACCTTAATTAAACACCATCTACCAGTTCTCGGCCCATGTGATCATGGTACTGTTGTACTCTAAGATAACCTGCTTCACTGGCTACTAGAATACCAATTTTGATATCATCCGTAACCATACCTCCTAAACCCACATCCAAATCATTTGTATAATTGACAAAAATAGTGAACCCCATCGACCCTTATGGCACACTCCTGGTCACAAGCCTCCAATCTGCAAAGCAACCATCCACATCACCCTGTCTCCTACTTTCAAGCCAATTTTGCATCAAATGGCTGGATCTCCCTGGAGTCCATGTAATCTAAGCTTGCTACCGATCCTGAGCTGCCATGGAAGACAAGGGAGCAGATTCCTGCATCCCTGGCTGAAATATCTAATGGCTGGTCACAGGTGAAATGTCTGTTGCTGGAGGATACCCATTGTGGTTCTTCAAGGAGGGCAGCAGGGAGAGGCCAGAATTTCCAGACCAGTTCATCTCATGTCAGTGGTAGGGAAAAAATCTGAAGGACAGGAGAACTCACCTTGGAAAGGCAGGGATTGATCAGAGATAGCCAGAGTGGATTTATTCGAGCGACATCCTGTCTGACTAACTGAATTCAATGTTTTGAAAAGGTGATGACATATAATGATGAGTGTCAAGCAGTTGACATGGTTTACATTGTCTTCATTGAGGCCCTCGACAAGGTCCCACATGGAAGGCTGGTGTGAAAGGTAGAAGCCCACAGGATCACAGACTAGTTGGCAAACTGGATCCAAACTGTCTGAGAAATGGGATACAAAGGATAGAGGAATGTTGTTGTAATTGGAAGTCTGTGACCAGTGGTGTACCATGGGGATTTGTGCTGGGCGTCTTGTTGTTTGTATATACATTATTGACTTGAACATAAACATATAAGTTACAGTTAATAATTTTGCAGATAACACAAAAGTTGGTGCTGTTGACAATGAGGAGGATTGTCTGAGATCTTCTGGTAATGATCAGTAGTTAACTTGGGCAAAGCAATGGCAGATGTAATTAAATCACAATAAGTGTGAAGAGATGTATTTGCGGATGTCTAAAAAGGGAAGGATATGCATGATAAATGTTCAGTCCCTCGGGCGTCCTGAAGAATAAAGATACCATCGCGTAAAAATCTGGAGAGCCCTGATGGTATCAGCATTGGTACTCAGGGTGATGAGGAAGTCACACAGAATGCTTGCTACCATTAGCTGGGGCACAGAAGAAAGGGGCAAAGAAGTCTTGCTGCAAATTTATAAAACATTGGTTTGGCTATAGCTAGAAAACTATGTGCAGTTCTATTTCTCACAGTGTCAGAAGGATGTGACTGCACTGGAGAGGGTGTAGAGGAGAAAAATCTCAATTGTAAGTAGAGACCGCATTGGCTGAATTTATTTTCCTTGGACCAAAAAGAATGGGAGGGGCTGTAATTGAGATATTATGAGATGCATGAACAGGGTCAATCATGAGAATCTTTTTCCCCATACAAATGCATCTAAGACT
Source organism: Chiloscyllium plagiosum (assembly GCF_004010195.1). NCBI lineage: Eukaryota > Metazoa > Chordata > Chondrichthyes > Orectolobiformes > Hemiscylliidae > Chiloscyllium > Chiloscyllium plagiosum. Next base: position 49,711,413 of record NC_057736.1, on the reverse strand, counting down.
AGATAGCATATTAGAAAGAATGATTGGTTTAAAAGAGGTCTGAAAAGAAATCACCCACACGGTGGTAGATATAAGCAATGCACTGCCTGACATACCAGTGCAGACAGGTGCTCTCGCAACATTTAAGAAACATCTGGATGAGTACTTAAAATGCAAGCATCTCATCTGCTGTGGGCTGAATGTAGGTCAATGGGATTACTGTAGTCTGGTGTTTGTTGGCCAGCATGGACATGGTGGGCTGAAGAGCCTGTTTCGCTGCTTTAGGTCTCAATGAAACCAAACTGATTCACTAATGTCCTTCAGGGTAGTGTTCTCACAGCTGTCTGGGTCTTTACAAGACTCTGGTTTCAATGGGAGGACAAACTGAGAGGAGGAAGAGACAGGAAGGAATAGGATTGTAAATATTTGAAGTCAACCAGACCTTTGATAGAAACTCCCCACCCCTCACGCACCAAAATCCTGAACTCCACTATCTAAAAGGCCCACACTATCAGGTGTATGTGAACATCATGACCTCCCAGTCATAAACATTCCTGACCTGTCTGACATCCAGTATTGGGTGAGCCAAAATTTCCTCCAATTAAATTTTGGGAAGGCTGAAGCCATTGTCTTCACTCCCTGTTACAAACTGCACTCCCTCCCACTGTTCACAACTGAGGTGAAATATTTCACCCAAGATGTGTTTCCAACCACAAATCCCAATTATCACCAAGACCGCCTCACATTTCCAGCTAGGTGCATCTGCTGCTGAAACGCTCATCCATTCCTGTGTCAGCTCAAGGCTAAACTATCCTCACACACTCGTGGCCATCTTCCACATTTAACCTCCCTGTAATTTTGAAGTCACCCAAAACACCACTGCGAGAGAGCTTCTTCAAATCCACCCTGTTCACCCTGCGTTTACCCTGTGCACACTGACTGACACATTTCCTTTGGGAACAAAATGCGGGGAACAGAAATTTCTATCCTTATTCAGAAATTGCTTCACAGCATCTCCCTTTCTTGGTAATCTCCACCGGCCTCACACACCTGAGATATAGTATATCCTAAATTTTAATTACCTAAGCATTTTTGACTTTAACTGTCTGACCTTATCACCACATCTTCTTTCAAGGGCCTTGAATTTAAAGCGCTTGAATTCATTCCTTAAACCTCTCAGATTTTCAACACTACTTTCTTTCTTCAAGATGCTCATTAAAACCTGCCTCTTTCGGCAGCGCGGTGGTTAGCACTGCTGCCTCACACCACCAGAAACCTGGCTTCAATTCCCACGTCAGGCAACTATCTGTGTGGAGTTTGCACATTCTCCCTGTGTCTGTGCGGGTTTCCTCCCACTGTCCAAAAATGTGCAGGTTAGGTGAATTGGCCATGCTAAATTGTCAGTAGTGTGGGGTGAATGTAGGGGAATGGATCTGGGTGGGTTGCTCTTTGGAGGGTCGGTGTGTGCTTGTTGGGCCGAAGGGCCTGTTTCCACACTAAGTAATCTAAAATTTTTGGCCTGTTTCTAGATCACCTGTCCTAATATCTATACATGTGCCTGGTGTCAAATTTTGTTTTATGACTAATTTGTGTAATATTTCAGATCATTGTATGAAATTAAAAATATGAAAGGAATACAAATTCTTCATAATTTGGACACTTGTGTTTTCGTATCATTTGAGTCCAACTTACCAAGCAGCATTGGTGGGCGGCACGGTGGCACAGTGGTTAGCACTGCTGCCTCACAGTGCCAGAGACCCGGGTTCAATGCCCGCCTCAGGCGACTGACTGTGTGGAGTTTGCACGTTCTCCCCGTGTCTGCGTAGGTTTCCTCCGGGTGCTCCGGTTTCCTCCCACAGTCCAAAGATATGCAGGGTCAGGTGAATTGGCCATACTAAAATTGCCCGTAGTGTTAGGTAAGGGGTAAATGTAGGGGAATGGGTGGGTTTCGCTTCGGCGGGTCGGTGTGGACTTGTTGGCCCGAAGGGCCTGTTTCCATACTGTAATCTAATCTAAATCTAAACCACACAGACTGCAGCAGTTCAGGAAGGTCAACATCAGCTTCTTCACCAGTCACTGGAGACTGGCAATGTTTACTGAAATCTGTGGAGGGTGAATTAATTACAGAGAATAAACATGATCCATGATGGTTAATAAAAGCTGAGAAGTAGAACAGAAAAGGATGTAGTGTGGGAAGGACAATACTTGATTGAGAGAGATTTTCCTGGGAGGTAAATCTGCAGCTTATGGTTAGAGAGTCACCTCAACTCAAACTTCAAAGGGTGCCGGAAAGATTCCCAGGATGTTACGGGGATTGCAGGGTTTGATGTAAAGGGAGAGGCTGAATAATCTGGGGCAATTTTCTGGGGCAATTTTCCCTGGAGCATCAGAGGCTGTGGGGCAAACTTGTAGGGATTTGTGAGAGCGTGGATAAAGTGAATAGTCAAGAGTAGAGAGTCCAAAATTAGAGGGTATAGGTTTAAAGTGAAAGGGTAAAGGTTTAAAAAAAAATGATCTGAGCGGCAACATTTTCATGCAGAGGGTGATGCGTGTATGCCACAAGTTTCTAGAGGAATAATTGGAGGCAGATTCACTTACAATATTTAAAATGCACCCGGATGGTTTTATTAAGAGGAAGGGTTTAGAGGGACCTAGTCCAAATGTTGAAAATGGGACTTGATCAGATTACAACAAAGAACCATTGAGTCATGCAGCGCAGAAGCAAACTCTTTGGTCCATTTGGTCCATGCCGAACATAATCTCAAACTAAACTAATCCCAACTGCCTGCTCCTGGCCTATATTCCTCCAAAACGTTCCCATTCATTTACTTCTCCAAATGTCTTTTAAAGGTTGTAACTGGACCCACATCCACCACGTCCTCATGAAGTTCGTTCCACACCCTGTGTAAAAAAGCCGCATATGTCTTTTTAAGATCTCTCTCTTCTCCCCTTAGAAAAAGTACTCTGTGGTCTTAAAATCCCCCATCTTAGGGGAATGACAACTACCATTCACTCTATCCATATCTCTCATTATTTTTAAGACTTCTGTCAAAACACCTCTCACCCTTCCACGCACCAATGAAAGAAGTCCCAGACTATCCAACCTTCCTTTGTAATCCAAGCCTTCTATACCTGAAACATCTAGGTAAACCTCTTCTTAACTCCCTCCAGCTTGATAATATCCTTCCAATAACTGAGCAACAGTATTCCAGAAGAGGCCTCCTGAACAACCTCAACAGACTTCTCAACTCCGATACTCAAAGGAGTGATCAATGAGGGCAGTTTCAGCTGTCCGCTGTAGTGGCCGGTATATTGGGTTAACTGAGCAACAGTATTCCAGAAGAGGCCTCCTGAACAACCTCAACAGACTTCTCAACTCCGATACTCAAAGGAGTGATCAATGAGGGCAAGCGGGCCAAACGCCGCAAGCCAAACGCCTTTTTTACCACCCTGTCTATGTGATGCAAATTTCAAAGAATTATGTACCTGCACCCCTAGGCCCATCTGTTCTACAACACTACACAAGGCCCTTCCGATGAACTGTGTAACCCTTACACATGTTTGCTGCACCAAAATGCAATACCACATATTTATCCTGACTGAACTCCACCTGCTTTATTTCATTCCGTTGACCCTTTTGATCAAGATCCCTCTGTAATCTTAGAAAAGCTTCTTTGCTGTCTACTATGCCACTACATTTGGCGTCATCCACAAAATTACTAACCAGGCATTCTATATTCAACGAACAGCTACAATGTGTCCTTGTTAAGTATGTACCGGTCAGGCAGGGAGGAAGATATCGAGCGCAAGAGCCGTGGTTTACTAAGAAAGTTGAATCTCTTGTCAAGAGGAAGAAGAAGGCTTATGTTAGGATGAGATGTGAAGGCTCACTTAGGGCGATTGAGAGTTACAAGGTAGCCAGGAAAGACCGAAAGAGAGACTTGAGATGAGCAAAGAGGGGAAATGAGAAATTGTTGGTGGATAGGATCAAGGAAAACCCTAAAGCTTTCTACAGGTATATAAGGGATAAAAGAATGACTAGAGTAAGATTAGGGCCAATCAAGGATGAGAAGTTGTGTGTGGAGTCAGAGGAATAAGGGGAAACTCTAAACGTATTTTTCATCAGTGTTCACTCTGCAAAAATGACAATGTTGTTGAGGAGAATATTGAGAAACAGGCTACTAGACTAGCTGGGATTCAGGTTCACAAGGAGAAAATGTTAGCAATTCTGGAAAATGAGAACATAGATTAATCCCCTGAGCCGAATGGGTTTTATCCTAGGATTCTCTGGGAAGCTAAGGAGGAGGTTGCACAGCCTTTGAATGGATGAGGGTAAAGCCATTGATGTGGTGTATTTGGATTCCGGTAAGGCATTTGATAAGGTTCCCTATGTAGGCTACTGCACAAAGTACGGAGGCATGGGATTGAGGGTAATTTTACAGTTTGGATCAGGCATTGGCTAGCTGAAAGAAGACAGAGGATGGTGGTTGATGGGAAATATTCATCCTGGAGTTCAGTTACTAGTGGCGTATGACAAGGATCTGTTTTGGGTCCACTGTCATTGGTCACTTTTATAAACGACCTGGATGAGAGTGTCGAAGGCTGTGTGAGGAAATTTGCGGACGACACTAAGGTTGATACAGTTATGGATATGATTGCAGGATATTGTAGGTAACAGAGAGCAGAGCTGGACTGAGAGGTGGCAAATGGAGTTTAATGTAGAAAAGTGTGAGATGATTTATTTTGGAAGGAGTAACAGGAATCCAGAATACTGGGTGAATGGTATGATTCTTGGTAGTGTCAGTGAGCAGAGCGATCTCAGTGTCCACGTAGATAGATCCCTGAAAGTTGCCATCTAAGTTGATAGGGTTGTTAAGAAGGCATACTGTGTGTTAGCCTTTATTAGTAGAGGGATCAAGTTTTGGAACCATGAGGTCATGCTGCAACTGTACAAAGCTCTGGTGCGGCCGCACTTTGAGTATTGCATACAGTTCTGGTCTCTGCATTATAGGAAGGATGTGAAAGCTTTGGAAAGGGTTCACAGGAGATTTACTGGGATGTTGCCTGGTTTGGAGGAAAGGTCTTACGAGGAAAGGTTGAGGGACTTGAGACTGTTTTCGTTGGAGAGAAGAAGGTTGAGAGGTGACTTAACTGAGACACACAATATAATCTGAGGGTTAGATCGGGTGAACAGTGAGAGACTTTTTCCTCGGATAGTGATGGCTAGCACAAGGGGAATAGCTTTAAATTGAGGGGTGGTAGATGTCAGAGGTCGTGTTTTACTCAGAGAGTAGTAGGGGCATTGAATGCCCTTCCTGCAACAGTCGTAAACACGCCAGCTTTAAGGGCATTTAAATGGTCGCAGGATAGGCAAAAGGATGAGAATGGAATAGTGTAGATTAGATGAGCTTCGGATTGGTTTCACAGGTCGGCGCATGGTCAAGGGCTGTAATGTTCTGTATCCTATGCTCTGCATTCTATTCTCATTCTATTCATTGAGAAATAATGACAAACAAAAGAGTCGCCTGAACCAATCCCTGTGGAACACTGCTAGTTACAGGCTATTCGTCTGAAAAACAACCCTCCAAAATTACTCTTTGACGTCTTCATTAAGCCAATTATGTATCCAATTGGCAAACTCACACTGAATCCCATGCGATCGAACTTTATTAATTAGTCCACAACGCGGGGCCTTGTCAAAGGCTGTTCTAAAATCCAAATAAACAAGGTCTACTGCTCTGCCATCAATAGTTGTTTTGGTAACTTCCTCAAAAAACTCAATCAACTTTGTGAGGCACAATTTTTCTCTCACAAAATCATGCTGGTTATCTGTAATCGATTTTTGCCTCTTTAAATGTCCATAAATTCTCAACATAATAATCACCTCCAACAATTTACCCACATACGAAGTCAAACTCGCAGGCCAGTAGTGCCCAGATATTCCTAACAAACTTTCTTAAACAAAGATACAACATTAACTACCCTCCATTCAACTTATTGGCCATGATTGAATGGTGGAGCAAACTTGATGGGCTGAATGGCCTAATTTCTGTTCCTATTCTTTAGGATCTTAAGGTCTTATGGGAAAGGGTGTGGTACAAGAGATAGTGAGGTTTCTGAGGTAAAAGTACATAACAGACTGAGGGAGGATTGTGATGCGAGAGGAAAATGAAAGAGAAAGGGAGCATTGAGAGTCTGGGTGAGATGGCAGTAACAGGAAGGGTTGGGACACTAGATGAGATGACAGTGACAAGGAGGGTTGTGAGGGTGGATGAGATGACAGTAATAGGGAAGGTTGGGAGGCTGGATGAAGTGACAGTGATAGGGAGGGTTGTGAGGGTGTATGAGATGACAGTGAGAAGGAGGACTGAGGGTGGATGAGATGACAGTGAGTGGGAGGATTATGAGGCTGGATGCAATGATAGTAACAGAGAGGGTTGGGAAGCTGGATGAAGTGACAGTGACAGGGAGATTTGTAGTTCCTGGTGGAATTTACAAAGATATTGTGAGTTCGTTATGGAGTCATACAGCATAAAATGGACCCTTCGGTTGAACCAGTCCAGGCAGAACACTATCCCAAAGTGTAACCCAGAATCAACCACGTTGCTGTGGATTAGAGTCACATGTCGGCCAGATGGGGTAAGGATGGCAATTTCCTTCCCTGAAAAATAGTAGTGAACCAGGTGTTTTTTTCCTGACAATCAACAATGGTTTCATGTCCATCATTAGACTTTTAATTCCAGACTTTATTGAATTTAGATTCCACCATCTGCTGTGACAGGATTTGTACCCAAGTTCCCAAAATATTACCTGGCTCTCCAAAGTAGCAATCTAGTGACAACACCATCAGGTTAGCAATTTAATTTTGAGCAATGCTCAAATAAAACTCTCCTCCTGTGTGTGCAAATTGAGAAAAATGACTGAGGTATCCATGTGTCGGCCTCTCCAAAAGGTCAGTTTGAAAAAAAAACATTTGTTGTTTTTTTTCGTCTTTCTTTGCATTTTCAATATAAAAGAACCAAAATGAATCAAAGTAAAACTCTTATAACATGGAAATGTAGTTCCTGAGGGTGGAGGAGGATTACAGCGATAGAGAGTGCTGTGATACTGAAGGGGATTATACAAAATAGGGAGGCTGGATGGGGAGTACACAGATGGGAAGGGTTGTGAGGCAGAGAGGAATTACAAAATCGGAAGAGTTGTGAGGCTGGAGGTGGAATTGCAGAGATAAGGAGGATGTGAGCCTGCAAGAGATTACAGAGTTTGGGAGGGTTGTAATGCTAGAGGGGATTACAGAGGTTGGGAGGGTTGCGAGGTGGGGGAGATTACAGAGATTGGAAAGGCTGTGAGATAGGGGAGGTTACAGAGATTGGGAGGGTTCTGAGGCACGGGAGATTACAGAGATTGGGAGGGTTGTGAGGTGGGCGTGACTACAGAGATT
>NC_057736.1:49596592-49702160 GCF_004010195.1 Chiloscyllium plagiosum | reverse complement strand
CTTAGGCATCTGTTGATGAAATTGCGAGGATATCCGTTTTTGGCAAATATCTTGTATAGGTGTCCCTCTTCCTCTTTTTGCAGTTCTGGTGTGCTGCAGTGTGTTGTGGCCCTTTTGAATAGTGTCTTGATGCAACTTCGTTTGTGTGTATTGGGGTGGTTGCTTTCATAGTTCAGGACTTGGTCTGTGTGTGTGGCTTTCCTGTGTACCTTTGTGGTGAATTCTCCGTTTGGTGTTCTCTGTACCATCACATCTAGGAATGGGAGTTGGTTGTCCTTTTCTTCCTCTCTTGTGAATCGGATTACAGAGATTGGGAGGGTTGTGATGCTGGAGGGCATTACAGAAATTGGGAGGGTTGTGAGGAGAGGGAGATTACAGAGATTAGGAGAGTTGTGATGCTGGAGAGGATTGCAGAGAATGGGAGGGTTGTGATACTGGAGGGGATTACAGAGATTATGAGGGTTGTGAGGTGGGGCAGATTACAGAGATTGGGAGGGTTGTGAGGTGTGGGAGATTACAGAGATTGGGAGGGCTGTGAAGAGGAGTGGACATAGAAAGGGAGGGTTGTGATCTTGGAGGAAGATCACAGACATAGAGAATGTTGTGATGCTGGAGGGGGTCAAAGAGATAGGGATGGATGTGAAGCTGAATGGGATAACAGAAATAGGGAGGGTTGTGTAAGGCTGTCGGGTATTACACAGATAAAGAGGGTTGTGAGACTGGCAGGGTATTACTGAGATAAGGAGGGTTGTAACGCTGGAGTGGGATTATAGAGAAGGGGAGAGTTGTGAGGTTGAAATGGATTATTGTCCAAAGAACAATGTAGTGTACTTACTGCAACATTTCAGGAAGGCAGTTCCTCACCACTTTCTCAAAGTCAAATAAGGATGGTCAATAAATACTGTTCTGGGCAGCACAGTCCACAGCTGTATTTTTTTAAAAAGGAGTCACAATTACCTACAGCACAGAGACATTGTATTTGGCCCAAACTGATCCATGCCAAACAAAATGCCCTTCCATGCTACCCCATTTCCCAGTACTTGGTCCATATCCTGCTAAATGTTTCCTATCCATGTATTTGTGTTAATGCTTCTTAAATGTTGCTAATGTACCCACCTCAACAACTTCCACTGACAGCTCATTCCATATGTATACCACCCTCTGTGTAAAACAGTTGCCCGTTAGGTTCTCTTTACATCTTTCCCTTCTAATCTTGAACTGATGCCCTCTAATCTTCGATTCCCAACCCTCGGTAAAAGATGGACTACATTCACCCTATCCATGCCCCTCATGAACGCATATACATCTATAAGATCACCACTCAGTTTCCTACACTATAAAGAAAAAAGTCTTGCCTTATCCAACCTCTCACTGCAGCTCATACTGTTGACTCATAGCAACATCCTTGTAAATTTATTCTGCGCTCTTTCCAGTTTAACAACATCCTTCCTCTAGCAAGGTGACCAAAACTGAACACAAAACGCCAAGTGCAGCCTCACCAACGTCCTATACAACTGCAACATATCTTCCCAACTTCCATAGTCAATGCCCTAACTGATGAAGGCCAGTGTTTCAAAAGCCTTCTTCACTGCCCTGTCTATAGGTGATTACACTTTGAGAGAAACATGCACTTGAACTGCAAGGTCCCTCTGTTCCACTACACCACTTAAGGTCCTACTTTTCTTCATGAACCTGCTGCCTTAGTATGACTTTCCAAAATGCAGGACCTCATACTTATTTAGAAAAGCTACATTTACCATTTGTCAGCTCACTTCCCCTGTTGATCAAAGCACTGCTGCAACGTCTGATAACCTTCCTCATTGTCGACGATACCACCCATTTCAGTGTCATCTGCAAACATACTAATCATGTCTCATCCAAATCATTGATAAAGAGAACAAACAGTCATGGGGCCAACACCAACCCCTGAGGCACTCCACTAGTCATAGGCCTCCAGGCCGACAAACACTATTACTTTCTGCTTTCCACCATCAAGCCCAAATTGCTACCTCCCTCTGATTCAATGCCATCTAACCTTCCAGAGCAGCATACCATGTGGAACTTTATGAAAGGCCTTACTGAAATCCATACAGACTATGACTACCACCCTGCCCTCGTCAACATTCCTGTTCACTTCAACAAAGATCTCTAACAAATATGTGAGGCATGATCCCACATGCACAAAGTCATGTTGACTACTCCTTATCAAACCCTGCCTTTCCAAATTCATGCACATCTTATCCCTCAGAATCTTCTCAAGTAACTTACCGACAACAGACATTAGGCTTACTGGTCTGTAGTTCCCAGATTTGTGTTTGTAGCCCTTCTTGAACAATGGCAAAATATCTGCTTCCCTCCAGTCATCTAGAACCTCACCTGTGACTGAGGATGATGCAAAAATATCAGCCAATGCCCCAAAATTTCTTCTCCAGCCTCTTGCAGGGTTCTTGGATATATCTGGTCTGGGCCAAGAGATTTATCCATCTTCACAGGTTCTATTACATCCAATACCTCCTCTACTGTGATATCAACTGTCCCCAACATATCATTACAAACTTCCCTAAGTTCCCAAGTCTTCATGTAATCACAGAGGAGAAATATTCATTGAGGACCTCGCCCATCTCCTGCGGTTCGACACAGCCATGTCCACTTTGGTCTTTGAGGGGGCCTATTCTTCTCTCTAGTTAATCTATTTCCTTTAATATACTTAAAGAACCTGTTTGGATTCACCCTAATCTTCTCAGCTTAGACTCTGTCATGCCCCCTTTTTGCCCTCCTTATTTCCTGCTTCAGTAAACTTCTGTATTCCTGTATACCTCCAGGGATTAGCTGCCTGTACCTAAAACATATCTCCTTCTTTTTTCCGGTCATAGCCTCAATATCTCTGGTCATCCATGGTCCCCTATTCCTGCCAACCTTACCCTTCACCCTCACAGGAACATATAGACCTTGAACTACAGCTATCTCTCTTTCAAAGCCCTCCCATTTGCCAGAGTTCCCTTTGCCTGCAAACAAACTATCCAATCAACCACTGCAAGCACCTGTTTAATTCTATCAAAATTCACTTTTCCCCAATTTAGAACTTGAACCTGTGGACCAGTTTTGTCCCTCTCCATAACAATTTTAAAATTAACAGAGCTATGGTCAATGATCCCACATTGATTCCCCCACTGTAACCTCAGTCACCTTCCTGCCCTATTTCCCAACAGCAGATCACATTTTGCCCCTTCCCAAATAGGTCCCTTCATATGCTGCTTGAGGAAACTTTCCTGAACGCAGTTAAATGTTTCGCCCCATCTAAGCCCTTAACTGGCAGCCCCAGTGCATGTTCGGAAAATTAAAATCAACTAATGTGACAACCCTTTTGCAAGTCTCCCCAGTCTCCCTACATATTTGTTCCTCTAATTCCATCCACAAAGACTCACTGGATGAGTCTTTAGTTGTTTCATCTCTGATTACAGTTATGATACTCGCATACACATTATTTTACAAATTTTGCTCACCCACTGAAATCAGTGTACTTCACATTCCTCCTTATGTTAACATAACTTGTTCTCTCATTTATTAGCTCTTATCTTGTAGAATGTAAATGCTTGTAATCCAGATTTTTAATCTTCAATTCAGTCATTTTTTCAAACATTACCCTGTTACCAACACTAACATATCCTTTGACAATGTGCCACAGAGGAAGTCGATGAATTAGATAAGAGCCCATGGTATTAGGGGAAGGGTACCAGCATAGATAGAGGATAGGTTGACTGGCAGAAGGTAGAGAGTGGGGATAAAACAATCTTTTTCAAAGTTGGCAGGCGATGACTAGTGGAGTTCCACAGGACTCAGTGTTTAGACCACAACTAAGGGTAGCATGGTGGCTCAGTGGTTAGCACTGCTGCATCACAGCACCAGGGATTGGGTTCGATTCCCACCTCAGGGGACTGTTTGTGTGAAGTTTGCACATTCTCCCTGTGTCTACGAGGGTTTCCTATGAGTGCTCCGGTTTCTCTCACAATTAAAATGTGCAGATTAGGTGAATTGGTCATGCTAAATTGCCCATAGTGACAGGTGAATTAGTCAGGGATAAATATATGGTAGGACAATGGGTCTGGGTGGGTTACTCTTTGGAGGGTCGGTGTGGACTTGTTGGGCCAAATGACCTGTTTCCATACTACAGGAAATCTCATCTAAACTATTCACGATATTCATTAGCAATCTAGACAAAGGAACTGATGGCATCATTGCTGAGTTTGTAAATAACCTATAGATAGGTAGAGGGAAAGGTAATGTTGAGGAAGCAGAAAGCCTACAGAACATAGAACAATACAGCACAGAACAGGCCCCTCGCCCCTCGATGTTGTGCCGACCCGTGAACTATTCTCAGCTTGTCCCCCTACACGAACCCATCAGCATCCATGTGCTTATCAAAGAATTGTTTAAATCGCCCTAATGTGGCTGAGTTAACTACATTGGCAGGCAGGGTATTCCATGCCCTTACCACTCTCTGAGGAAAGAACGTGCCTCTGACATCTGTCTTAAATCTATCACCCCTTAATTTGTAGTTATGCCCCCTCGTTCAAGCTGACATCATCATCCTAGGGAAAAGACTTTCACTGTCTACCCTATCTAATCCTCTGATCATCTTGTATGTCTCTACCAAATCCCCTCTTAGCTTTCTTTTCCCCAATGAGAACAGACCCAAATCTCTCAGCCTTTCGTCATAAGACCTTCCCTCCAACAGCCTACCACGTGGAACCTTATCAAAGGCTTTACTTTGCTGGTGCTGGCTTGAAGGGCAGAATGGCCTACTCCTGCACCTATTGTCTATTGTCTATTGTCTAAGTCCATGTATACCACATAGTGTACTTACTGCAACATTTCAGGAAGGCAGTTCCTCACCACTTTCTCAAAGTCAAATAAGGATGGTCAATAAATACTGTTCTGGGCAGCAACCCAGTTGACGAAACCATGTTGACTATCTGAAATCAAATTGTTGCTTGCTAGATGATTATAAATCTTATATCTTATAATCCTTTCTAAGACCTTTCCTATAACAGAAGTAAGGCTCACTGGTCATCTCTACTGCCCTTCTTGAACAAGGGCACAACATTTGCAATCCTCCAATTAGCGGGTGGCACGGTGACATAGTGGTTAGCACTGCTTCCTCACCGTGCCAGAGACCTGGGTTCAATCCCCGCCTCAGGCGACTCTCTGTGTGGAGTTTGCACATTCTCCCCGTGTCTGCGTGTCCGGTTTCCTCCCACAATCCAAAAATGTGCAGGTTAGGTGAATTGGCGAGGCTAAATTGCCTGTGGTGAAAGGGTAAATGTAGGGGAATGGGTCTGGGTGATTTGCGCTTCGGCGGGTCAGTGTGGACTTGTTGGGCTGAAGGGCCTGTTTCCACACTGTAATCCTGTGGTACTAAACCTGTAGAAAATGACGACTCAAATATCAAAGCCAAAGACTCTGCTATCTCCTTCCTAGCTTCCCAGAGAATCCTAGGATAAATCCCATCCAGCCCAGGGAACTTGTCTACTTTCACTCATTCTAGAATTGATAACGCCTGTTCATAACTAGCCTTGATCATTTCTTGTCTAATATCTAGTACCTCATTTTTCTCTTCTACAATATTCTCCTTTTCTTGAGTGAAAACCGATGAGAAATGTTCGTTTAGCAGTTCACCAATCTCCACAGGGTCCATACTCAACTTTCCACTTCTGTCTTTGACTGGCCCAATTCTTACCCTAGTCATTCTCTTGTTCCTCACATACCAATAGAAAGCTTTAGGGTCCTCCTTTATTCTATTTGCTAAAGACTGCTCGTGTCCTCTCTTTGCTCTTCTTAACTCTCTCTTTAAATCCTTCCTGGCTGATCTGTAATTGTCCATCGCCTCATCTGAACCATTTTGCCTCATCAACACATAAGCCTCCTTTTTTTTCTTAACAATTTCTGTAGTAAACCACGTTTCCCTTACCTTATCACTTCCTCCCTGCCTGACAGGGACATACCTATCAAGGACACACAATATCTGTTCCTTACACCAGCTCCACATTTCCATTGTCTGCATCCTCTGCAATTTGCTACCCCATTCTATGCATCCTAATTCTTGCCTACTCTCATTATAATTGCCCTTGCCCCATTGATAACATGACCTGTGGCATGTACCTATCCCTTTCCATTGCTAAACTAAAGGTAACTGAATTATGGTAACTGAAGTGCTCACCAACGACTAAATCAAACACCTCGCCTCGTTCATTACCAAGTACCAGATTCAGTGTGGCCTCCCCTCTTGTCGGCCCTTTGACACACTGTGTCAGGAAACCCTCCTGTACACATTGGACAAAAACTGATCTGTCTGACGTCCTGGAGTTAAAGCATTTCCAGTCAAAATTGGGGAGTTAAAGTCCCCCATAATGACCACCCTGTTCCTTTCACAGTTACCCAGAATAGTTTTGCCAATCCTCTCTTCCACATCCCTGGAACTCTGCGAAGGCCTATAAGAAACTCCAAGCAGTGTGACCTCTCCTCTCCTGTTTCTAACCTCAGCCCACACTACCTCAGTAGAGAGTCCTTGTCAAAAGTTCTTTCAGCCACCGTTATACTATACTTGACTAACAAGGCCACACCTCCCACTCTTCTGCCTTGCCTGTTCTTAATGGAAGATCTAAACCCTGGAACCTGCAACATCCAATCCTCACCCTGCTCTATCCATGTCTCCGAAATGGCCACAACATCGAAGTCCAAGGAAGCTATCTATGCTGCAAGCTCAACTACCTTATTTCAGATACTCCTGGCGTTGAAGTAGACACGCTTCAAACCAGCTTGCTGTCTGCCAGCACATTCCTGTGACCTTGAAATCCTGTCCCTGTTCTCCCTACTCCCATCCTTCTGTGCACTGCAACTACACCTCCGGTTCCCATTCCCCTGCTGAGCTAGTTTAAACCCACCCGAATAGCACCAGCAAATTTCCCACCCAGGATATTAGTATCCCTCTGGTTCAAGTGAAGACCGTCCTGTTTGTACAGGTCCCTCCTTACCCAGAATGAGCCACAATTATTCAAATACCTGAAACCCTCCCTCCTGCACCATCCTTGCAGCCACCTGTTCAGCTGATGTCTCTCCCTATTCCTTGCCTCGTTATGACGTGGCACGGGTAACAATCCAGAGATAACAACTCTGTTTGTTCTAGCTCTCAGATTCCACCCTAGCTCCCTGAAATCCTGCCTTGCATCCCTATCCCTCTTTCTACCTATGTCGTTGGTAGCTACATGGACCACAACTTGAAAACATTGACTATACAGCTGGACGGAAATAAAAAGAAGTCCCTCCTTTCCCAGAAACCTCTGCTGTCTGATTTCAAATATAAAAGCTCAAATCAGTGACTCACTGCTCCCACCCTTCGAGTTGCTGCTGCCGCTGAAAAACAGAAAATGACAATTCCCGCGCTCAAGGTAAGTTTTTAAAGGTTCAAATCAGTGACTCACCATTCCCGGCAGGCCTCTGGTGCAAGCTCCCACCCTTCGAGTTGCTGCTGCTGATAAACAGAAAATCAAAAGAAGAACTTGGACCGGCAACAAGAGTGATTAAAAAATTTATAGATGGAATGTAATGTGGGAAAGTGTGAGATAGCAACTTTGGTGGGAATAATGGGGTGTAGACAGTTTTCGAGGAAGGCTTCAGTAATCCAAAATGGAAAGGAGTTTGAAATCTGAATTCATGATTCTCCTATGGCTATCAGTTGACAGTTAGGAAGGCAAATGCAATGTTTACATTCACTTCAAGAAGGCTAAAATACAAGATCAGTTATGTACTGCTGAGGCTGTATAAGGCCTTGGTTAGATCGCAGGTGGAACATTGTGAGCAACTTTAGGCTTCTTATCAAAGGAAGGATGTTGCTGGTCTTGAAGGAGGTCAGAGGAGATGTACAAGAATGATGAAGGGCTTGGAATTGAGGAGCCATTGAGGACTCTGGAAATGTACTGTATGGAGTTTGGCAGAATGAGGGGAAGATATGCGTGAAATATACAGAATACTGAGTGGCCTGAATGCAGCAGATGTGGAGAAGATGTTTCCACGAGTAGGAGAGACGAGGATCCGTTAGAATTGAGATGGGAAGAAATTTCTTCAACTGTAGGTTGGTGAATCTGTGGAACACATTACTGCAGAATGCTGTAGAGGCCAAGTCATTGAGTGTATTTACGACAGAAATAGGCCTGTTCTTGATTCAGAAGGGAGAGGTAAAGAGACTGTGTATTAGAGATTGTGATCCATATCTCTGTCTGTCTATCTATCTGTGTATCTCTCGCTCTCTCTGTATATATATATATATATATATATATATATGTATATAATACACACATGTCTGTATTATATACAGATATAGCGTGATTTTACATTGAGTGAGAGAGAGAGAGACACAGGTTGTGAATGAAAAAATCAGAGAGATTGTGTATGAGAAGGAGATGGTGAGATTGTGTATGAGAAAGAGAAATAGAAAGACTGTGTATGAGTGATAGTGAGATTGTATATGAGAGGTAGTGAAATTCTGTATAGGAAAAAGTGAGATCATGTGTTTGTGCATGAGAGAGAGAGAGACAGATAGGTAGGGACATAGCAAGATTGTTTATGAGAGACGGCGAGAATGAGAATGTGTTCGAGAGAGAGCACATGAGATTATACATCAGAGAGAGTGAAATTATAGACTGGAGGTGGAGGATGAGATTGTGCCTGAGAGAGTTAGATTCTACAAGAGAGAGATGGTGAGATTGTACCTTAAAGAGGGAGAGAGAATTGTACATGACAAAGAGAGTACAATTGTACATAAGAAAGAATGAGATAGTACATGGCAGTGAGAGAGTGATGAGATTGTACAACAGAGAAAGAAATTAATAATGAGATATATATATATGGAGAGAGATAGTCAGATTGTACATGAGAGAGACTCACAATGCAGCTCCCACCCAGACACTGAGGGGCTCCTGTATCACACACCATATTGGAATCAGGTGCTGCATCTGGGAGTAGGAGACAGCACATTGAATTAGTTTCATGGGAATGATAAGTACGAGGAATCTGAGAGAGAATCGTAACAGAACAAAACAATCTGTTTCAAATTTGTTGAAGAGTTCAATTCTTGGTGAGAATATTGAGCCAATGATATATTGATCTATTGTGTTACAGTTGAGAGTTCAGGATTGTGTCTTTGTATGTGCATATGTGGAGGAGAGAGTGATCAAGACAGTTTAGACTGAGTTTCACACTGCATCTCTATTTGGATTATGCCTGTCCTGCAAATATTTGACAGTGATATCACTGAGAGAGTTCCCTGTGCTGCACCTGTCCTGGGAGTGTTTGATGGAAGCTTTACACTCTATCTAGCATTATAAAACAGAACATATCTTCAGACATATCTGCAAATGACAAATAAACTGACACTCAAGTAATCAGGGCAGCGAAGAGTAGCAGACTTTAGTTTTATGAAGTTGAAGGTGTGTACTGTACATTTAAGAGAGAGTGAAAGCTGTAGTGAGAGCTTGCAAGTACTTGTCATGTGATTGGCAAACAGTCTCAGAATGTACTAGAAAATTGAAAATATGTAACATTTGGCTGGTTTCACAACAGTTTGACTTTAACCAATCAGTTTAAATTATGCCCCAGGATACTAAAACCCAATCAAATTTGCATTTATTGTGTTTGTCAACCTCTAACCAATGAGACAATCTGATGTTTAGGGTATAAAGAAGCTGATATTTTGGCATGTTACCACAGAGAGCAGCCAACTGCCATCATCAGAATAACTGCCCGCAAGGCAGTCTCTATCAAAGGTACCTTTTTCATATGAAACATCTTTGCAGCAGAAGACTGAAGATGACCCAGGGAGATCTACAACCAGAGGGAGACAGACATCAGAGACCATAGCTTCTGACTGGTTTTGAAAATTAAGTTGATGCAATTTTAATACAGGGTTTTTATGGGAACAGTATATTGCTCTAGAGTGAGAGATAGAGAAAAAAACCTTTAAGAGAAAGAAGGCTTAGAGTTGTAAATAGTTGCTGTTTAATGTTCACTTAGAGTTAAAGAATAAATTGATTTTTTTTCTTTAAATAGTGGAATTTGGGAATTCTCGGTCACTCATACTTTTCCATATTACGAGGTGAGCTTTCCTGGGTGTTTGGTTTAGTTAGAAAAAGGGTTCACGCCATGTCATAAAGATCCTGGAAGACACTGTTTACAGTCAGTCAGCGGATGAAAGTGGTCCACAGGATTCCTGATGTAGCTGCAACACAGCACTCACAGACTTCCTTACCCTTGGTGGTCAATTAATATGAAGCATAGAATTCCGAGCTTTCCGTTTGTCATCAAGAGCAAATTGGTCACCCAATACGGTTGGGAAGGAGAGGCCTGGCCTGTATTTAACCAAATCTCACCTGACACTGCAAAACGTCCAAGTTCAATCAATGTGTGTTTGAGGGAATCGGATAGTTAACTTCAGAGACTGAGCAAGGGAGTTGCAGAAAAAGGTATAGGGCCGGGGACACATTGATCCAGAATGAGTTTGTCCTGGAAGTGGTTCAGGAGCTGACACTGAGACACATACGAACTGTACTGCAATACATGGGAGTGAATCATTCCCTGTTACCTGCAGTGTACTGGACATCTACATAGGCTCACACTGAGGCACAAAGGAACTGTTTAACAACAGTTGCAAGTGAGTCATTCTCTGTTACTTGCAGTGTACTGGACATGTCCATTAAAAAGACCTAAAACAGTTGACTAATGAAAGGATAGAACAATGAAGGGAGATGGAGGAGTGAGATCAGGGAGGGATTTTCCCACACAAGGATGAAGAAGTATTAAGCACAGGTGATGTTGAACCAAGAGCCAAAGTTTGTCATTGAGCCCAAGCAGTTATGGGAAAATGGGACTTGGTGTGGGGAATGATAAAGGACAGAAAACAGAGAGTGAAAATAAAAGAGTTATTTTCTGATGGTCAGGCTGGTATCAGTGGGAGCCACAAGGACCATTGCTTGAGGCACAGCTCTCTATGATCTCTATCAATGACTGCAATAATGGATCAGGAGTTTTGTTTGCTGGTGCCACACAGTAATGCAGGACTGCAAAATGTAAGGAGGCCAGAGAAATGTTGGAAAGGAACTTGGTCAGGTTCAGTGAGTCAGTGAGCAAGAAATAATATGTACAAGATATTGCAGAGAAATATGAGATGGTGTTCCTTTGTTTTAGAGCTGAAAGGGTTTCAGAGTATTGTTAGATTTTTTGATAATGACCCTCGTACCAGATCCAAAAGCAGCTGAAAGACTTTCTCTCTCTCTATCCAAACAGTACCCGTTATTCTCCTTTAAACTTCAATTATCACAGATCCTATGAACTTTCAGGAATACAATTCTGGATTTGTGTCATTTCTCTCTCGCCATTGAACCCTTGCTGTCCAGCTATCATTCTGGTAAATCTACACTGCACTAAAATAGACATGGGCTCCCAAGTCCCCACTATTCCTTGCCTTTCCCTATTTATAAGGTCAATGTCAGTGTTGTGCGGACATGAAACAAACTTTAAATGGCTGAGTGACTGATATCTTTAGAATCATTCATCCCAGCTTTGCAGGTTAGAACACATCTAACACTTTATACATTGTCATCTCTCAGCCCCGAGCAGATGAAGTATAGTAAGATGTGAACTGGTGCGTTTTAGGTGTAAGACTGAGGAGGGACAATATAAACTAAAAGATACAATGTTGAGTTGGTTGCAGGAACAGTGAAGATTTCAGTTTGGGTCTAGAATTCTGTCAGCACAGGAGGGGGCACAAGTGTGACAAAGTTGTTTTCATTCATAAATTGCTGCATTGTAGAAATGTTAGCATACTTTGCAGAAGCACGATTTGGAGAAGTTTTGATTGATTAGAATGCAAATTCCAGAATTTAAAGTCACTGCCCTGAGTTAACTAAATGTTTCAGCACTGCCTGCTAACTTACCGTGCGGAATATAGCCTGTGCATTTCACAAGGGCTGGTATAGGAGATCTTTACTTAATGTCTAAACTCGTGCTGTACCTGTCCTGGGAATGCTTAATCAATATCGAACCCCATGCTGAACATGGCTTATATATTTGACAAGGGCCTGTGTAGGAGGATCTTGACTCTGTATGTAACCTTGTGTGGCATCTGTCCTGAAGTGTTTGATGGGCAGCCCAGAGTGATTTTTCAGCATCTTGTGGAGAAAAACCAAAGTGAAAGACTTGGGTCCAGAGACCCTTTCAGGGTTCTGAAGGAGGCCTGATCCGAAATGTTAATTCTGTTTTCTCTTCACAGATGCTGCCAGATCTACAGAGATTTTCTGGAACTTCCTGTTTTTATTTATGATTTTCAGCATCTGCAGTTCTTTGGGTTTTTTTAAACAGGATGAGTGTCATTCCAGATCTAATGCCCTGCTACCTTTCCTGGGAGTGTTTAATGGGGACACTGCAGAGTGACCTTTACTCTCTATCCTTTACTGTGGTGTGCCTATCATGGGAGTGTTTGATAGAGGAAATTTCAGGGTCAGCTTTGTTCTGTACCTAGTCCCTTGCTGTACCGAGGAGAAAATAAGGACTGCAATTCTTGATGGAGAACTTGTGCTCGAAACGTCGATTCTCTTGCTCCTCGGATGCTGCCTGACAGGCTGTGCTTTTCCATCACTGCACCTTTCAACCTTGTTGTACCTATCCTGAGATTATTTGAGGAAGACATTGTAGAGGGAGATTTACTTGCAGTTTAAAAGAGTAGAGAGAGCTTTGCTTTCTGTCGCACCCTGTTATGTCCCTATCCTGGTTTGTGTTTATATGATGAAGCCAATATGGAGGTAGCTTTATTTTAAGTTTACTTTCAATTTCAAACAGTTGAGGGAGCACCACTCCTTGTTGTCTCCGTCATATCCGTATTTATTGGGAACAATGTTGATTTTTTTAAAGAGTAGAAGAAGCTTTAGTCTCGATCTGCCCTGTGCTATCATTATCCTGGGAATGTTTGACGAAGACAGTGAGTGGTGTGACTTTATGAATATCGAACTGCAGGCCTGAGAATTTGAAAGGGCCTATGCAGAGAGAGCTTTATACTGTATCTAAAGCATGCTGTACTTGTTCTGACTGTTTATGGTCACGGTGATGAGGGAGGTTTATTTTCCATTTAATTTTATGTCAAAAGAGAAGGAGATTTATTCTGTATCTAACCATGTGCTATCCCTAACTGAGAGTGTTTGATGGTGGCAGTGTCGTGGGAGATTAACTCTATCTCACCTTCTGTTGTCCCTGTCCTGGGAGTGTTTGATGGAGACAACGTGGAGGCTGATTTAATCAATATTTAACTCCATGCCGAACTTGACCTGAAAATTTGGAAAGTGCTGGTGTAGTGGGACCTTTACTATGTTTTTAACCCCATGCTTTACCTGCCCCTCATTGGTTATTGGCAGAGTGTAGTGGGTGATTTAATGAACATCTAACAATGTATTGAACATGGCCTTGAAATTTGCAAACAGCTAATGAAGGCTTGGATTTATTCTGCCTGTCCTGGAATGATAACGGGGACAGTGCAGAGTGAATGTTATGCTGTATCTAACTCTTTGCTATTCCTGTCCTATTTGACCAGATGAGTGCGGTGTCATCTCTCTTGGTGCTGAGCAGCAGGAATGTGTACCATCTACAAGGGGGCACTGCAGAAATTCACCATGATCCTTGCACAGCATCCTTCGACCTTGAGGTCATCTAGAAGGACAGGGGCAACAGATAAATGGAAACATTTAGGTTGCGTTCCAAACCATTCACTACCTTGATTTTGAAACATGTTCATTCAATGTCACTGTTTCAAGATCCTCCGTAATCACATTTTTTGTGTTCCCTTCGCATACAGATGACAGCAGTTCAACAAGGCAATTCACCAACACCACCTCAATGGAAACTAAGGGATGGGCAATGATTACTGACCTAACCAGTGTTATGGACCAGGTCAGACCCCCTCAAATCATTTTAAGAATGTAGTCCAGACGCTAATGTTTCTAGTTGTTTCAGGCAGTCGTATGGTGGCTATCCCAGGAGCTGGTCAATCCACTTGGTTTCAAATGAAACAGAATTTATTTGCACATCACCAAAGGAAACATAAACAAAAGAAAACAGAATTTAGAATAATTTGAAAACCCAACCGACATGATATCTCCCGCAAATTAACAAACTGCTGTTCCAATTTCCTGCAAAATCCCATAAACACACCCATTGGCAAAAAAGTTAATTCAAACACAGGTTCCTATAGGAGAGAGAGATGACAGAGTGGTTAGGATCATTTGCTGAAGCATGGAATCTCTTTTCGCTCCAGCAGCTTTTCTGGGTGCTTTAGTTTTCTAAAACTAAACCAAGCTAGAAAAACCCCTGAACTGGGAAAACTGGACACCCTGTTTTCATTATACAAGTGTTTACAAAAAAGCAAAAAGCCCTTTTGCCTGATTGTTGCCTTAGGCTGTATCTGTTAGACATAATCAAAGAGGCCTAATTCTGGGAAAATCAGAACCACTGCCTTTTACAAGCCCTTTTTAACAAAAAACAGGGAAATTATAACCCAAAAAGAAGCAACATCGTCACAACAGAGATGCCCACACCCTTTGAATAAATTAGAATAAAAAGAATTGTGCAAACATGACCAATGCTGGACAGTGAGTTTGGGTTTTGCCAATGCAGGCTGGTTGGGTCCAGTCAGGACCCTGCTTGTTGTGAATAGCTGAAGGGATATGTTGTTTGAAACAATCTGTTATTCTTTCAGAGGCATGGTCTACATCATGCAGATAGTGATATTCATATACCACACTACTCACTTGTGAATAAGGCAGAAGAATTTAAAACATACTCGTATCTAGAATATAGAATATTTAGACACAGTTATATATTGCCATGAATATTATAATATGATAACATTAGCACATAATATTAGTACAAGGGAAATAACTTTCAAAATCCTTGCACTTAATAATAGTTTGTTGTTGAATAGAGTAAGCAGACCCATCGTTCCAAAGGCCCTTATTGTGACTTGTGCACTGTTTTCATTGTATTTTGGTAATAAAATTATTAAAACAAATGGTTTACTTGTACTTATTGGACAATCAAAATGTGGGTACTATCAGAGTGTTTAGGACGTTCAATGATAAGATTAGATTCCCTACAGTATGGAAACAGGCCCTTTGGCCCAACAAGTCCACACCGACCTTCTGAAAAGTAACCCACCCAGATGTACTTCCCCCTGACTGATGCACCTTAACACTATGGGCAATTTTGCATAGCCAATTCACCTGACCTGCACATCTTTGGACTGTGGGAGGAACTCCACTCAGACAAAGGGAGAATGTGCAAACTCTACGCAGACAGTTGCCCAATGCTGTAATTGAACCTGGGATTCTGGTGCTGTGAGACAGCATGTTAACCATTGAGCCACCGTGCAGCCCTTTGCTGCTAAGACTTTGCTGTTAGTGGTTAGAACGATGTTGAAAACATTTACAGAGAAATTTCTATCTCGAGTCACACAAGGATGATGGGCTGACATAGCTGCACAATTCTGTTTAGATATCAACATTGTGGTGCTGACATACACTGGACATGGTTCAATGTCAGACATCATGTGCTGCAAAACTCTATTACTTTTATAACAGTTTTATTCAGGATCTAGTCCAAGTTGCAGAATTCGGGAGCTTGAGTAACATCAGAAGTCATTAGCAGAGACAAACTTGTGATACATGGTTGTTTCTTATAAAACGAAAGAGTACTCACTTTGAACACTACCTCTGATTGCCCATTCCTTGATCACCTTCTGAGTGAAAAAAATTGTCCTTCTGGACCATTTTGTATCTTTCCCCTCTCACCTTAAATATGTACCCTCTAATTTTAGACTCCCCTACTGTGGGGGAAAACAGTCCGCTATTTACCTTACCTATGCCTCGCATGATTTTATAGATCTCTTTTATGTCACCCTTTAGTCCTGTCTACTCCAGGAAAAGAAAAATCTCAAAACATCCAACCTTTCCTTATAACTCAAGCCTTCCAGTCCAGGTAGCATCCCAGTAAATCTTTTCTGCACTCTTTCTAGCTAATACAATCCTTTGATCTGTAGAGTGGCCATGGCTGCACACAGTACTCCCAAAAGTGGTTGCAAAGTCCTGTACAGCTGCAACCAGACATCCCAACTCTGAAATTCTACATTCTGAGTGATAAAAGCCAGCATGCTGAAAGCCTTCTTCACCTTCCATCTACCTGTGACTCTTTGTAAGGAGCTTTGAATATGTACCCCAACATCTCCTTGTTCTGTAATACTCCCTGAGGCCCTGCCATTGGCTATGTAAGCCCTGCCCACGTTTAACTATCAAAATGCAACACCTTTCATTTATCTAAATTAAACTCCATCTGCCATTTTTCAGCCCAGTGGTTAGGTTGATAAAGGTGTCACTGTATTCTCAGATAACCTTCTTCACTGTCCACTATACCACCAATCATGGTGTCATCCTCAAACGTACTAACCAGGCCTTCTAAGTTATCATCCAAAAGATTTAGATAAATGATGAATCACATTGGACCCAGCACTGATCCCCTGGCACATTGCTGATTGCAAGCCTTCAGTCTGAAAAATAAAGCATCTTCCAAAACCCTCTGTTCAAGGTTTATGGAAAGATTTGTAGCTCAGGTGCCGGTTGCAGTTGTTGTGGATATGTTCGCCAAGCTGGGACGTTAGTTTGCAGACCTTTTGTCCCCTTCCTAAATGACATCCTCTGTGCTGTGGAGCTCCTGTGAAGCACTGTTATACTGTGAGTATTGGAATTTATTTGGTTTTGTTCCCATTGGTTGCTGGTTCGGGTTGTTCATTGCAGTGGTCAGGAGATTAGGTCTCGGTCAGTGTGCTTATTGATGGAGTACATTGATGAGTGCCATTCTGCCAGAAATTCTCCGGCTGTCCTCTGTTTAGCTTGTCCTATTATTTTTGTGACAACAGGTTTTGTTCTCACAGCAGCACTATTCACTTGCAACTTTTCAAGAAGCGAGAACTCATTCTGAACTAAATTCAGAACTGAGCAAGCCCCAGCATGTTAGGCTTGTATAGCTACTCACATCCATTTTGTTAATCAGTCCCATGATGAGATCAGGAAGATCCCAGATTCTGTTGAGTTGACCACTTGGTCAAGAATTGATACGTGGGAGTTGTCTGCAAGGAGTCATTTCTGTTGTAACAGTTTCATTTCAGAATCATGATAAGGCATAGACACAGAAATATGAATAAATTCAGAACTGAGCAAGCCCCAGCATGTTAGGCTTGTATAGCTACTCACATCCATTCTGTTAATCAGTCCCATGATGAGATCAGGAAGATCCCGGATTCTGTCTCTCACCTAGGAGAAAGTGAGCACTGCAGATGCTGGAGGTCAGATTCGAGAGTGTGGTACTGGGAAAGCACAGCAGGTCAGGCAGCATCCGAGGAGCAGGAGAATCACTATTTCAGGCATAAGCCCTTCATCAGACTCTCACCTGAACGTGATCAGCTATTCTCACCGATCCTGGAACAGTGCTTTCAAATCATGATAAGGCATAGACACAGAATCATGAATAAATTCAGGAAGATCAGAGACTCTCTCTCCAGTCTGTACAGAGTCAGCTACTGGAACCTAATCCAGCATGGCATCACACAGTCAGAACGGGAAGATCTCAGCCTCGATAATGGGCCAATGCATTTGCAATTCAGTATCACATTTTTTCTCGAAACCCACAGCCAATCTGGAATATTCTAGATTATTTTCTCTGTACCTGCAAATTGCCAGTCCCAGTAATATCCTTCATGTTCGATAACTCTTCCCTTGAGTGAACCCTCTATTTTATAAAGAAATTTCTTACTTTTGTAATATTCTCCAAATCCTACGAAGTTCTCTGTCACAGAAGAATGCGTATGTTGAGTTTTGAATGAGGTTAGAGAAGTAAGTTCTGGAGTAGCTTGAGATCGAAAGTTTGCAGAAAAAGAAAAAAAAATCCACTCACATTGGTGCTGCATGAAATTGATAAGAGGAGGCTGGACTTTTCTTGGAGGATTTTACATGAATGGAGAGGGTTGTAGTAGCTGGATGTGTTTTTGGAGACTGGGAGATTTGTAGGGGCGAATGAAGGTGAGAGATACGTGATTGTTTTTAACATCTAGTAGAGGTTATGGATATAGGTAGAATTGCAGGTGCTTTCATAGAAAGGGAGGAGTTTGGAGTCTGGAGTTTGCAGAAATAGGGAGCTATGGAGGCACAGGGTCTGAACCGCTACAAGGCATAGAAGATGTTACATAGCTGTTTAGACATTGGAGTAGGTTATACAACAGGAAAAATTGTAAGAACTATAGGAATAGAAAGGGATGGGCAGAGTTTTAGATGCCGGAGAAAGTTACAGGTATGATGAATGTTGTATTGACAGGAGGAGGTTATGGAGATAATAAGATTTGTCATGGCAGGAGGGAGTTAGTGAAATTGATCGGTGTGAGGATTGGAGGAGATTGCAAAACAATTAGGGGGTTTCTATGGATCCTAGTAGCTGCAGAGAAAGGGAGAGCTATAAGTACTTGAGAAAGATTGCATCCAGAGAAGGATTGCAAAGGCTGTAGGGGATTCCAGAGAAAATACATTTATATAACCTGTATGAGCCCAAACGATCTTCTCTTAGAAGGGAGCCCCTAGTTCAGTTTTTCTTTTTTTGAACAACTTGGCATTCCTGTCAAGCCTTCTCAGCTTCATTCTTGGCCCAGTGAAGACTGCTCTCAGTCAACTGATTTTCCTAACTCTCAATTATTGCTCTACTATCATCCTGAGCAAAACAATAAAATGATCACTGTGACCTAAAATGTTCTTTTACTGACACTGGATCCACTTTTCCAAGCGCCAGATCCAACAGTACATGCTCTCTTGGGCTGAGCACACACCCCTATCATCAACTCTCCTCCATGCAATCCAGGAATACTTGTCCTCACTGCCCTGACACAACCAGTATCCAAGTCTACATTAGGAGAACCTCAGTTTCTCAATATAACTACTCTACCATGATGCTATCTCACTGCAGATTTACTCTCAACATCCTTTCCAATAGTTGGAGGCCTACAGACTTTATCTCACAGTGTAATTGTACATTTTTTTGTGCTGTAGCTCTAGCCACATTAATTCTGTCCTTTGAGGAATTAACTAATGCTATCCCAAACCATTACTTCTAACCTTCATTATTTTATTTCCTTTCTATCATTTCAGAATACTTTGCACCATTAATATTTATATTAATATCTTGCTAATCCTTGAACCAGCTCTTGGCTATCACTACATTATCAGATTTTCCACATACCCATGTGCATCAGTAACTCCCCTATCTTATTCATTGTACTCCCAGAATTCATATCCATGCACAGTGACCACGATTGAGACAACACTTTCTTTTTACTACTTCTTCAACTATGATTTGGAAGTGCTGATGATGGACTAGGGTGGGGAAGGTTAAAAATCAAACAACACCAGGTGATGGTCCAACAGATTTATTTGGAGGCACTAGCTTTCGGAGCGCTGCTTCTTCATCAGGTGATTGTGGAGCAGAATCACACAACACAGAATTCATAGCAACAGGATTTCAGTGTCATGGAATGTAATATTAAACAAATTTAGCTTGAGTCTTCCATCTGTTATAATGATCATGTCAGTTTCAGTTCCTTCATATGTAAATCTCAGAACTTTTTAAACATTATATTCTCATGATAGCTGTTAACAATGGGTGCCATTTCAGCTCAAATAATGCATTGAAGGTGTGAAGTTAAAGTCTGAGAGGAGAAAGTGAGGTCTGCAGATGCTGGAGATCAGAGCTGAAAATGTGTTGCTGGAAAAGCGCAGCAGGTCAGGCAGCATCCAGGGAACAGGAGAATCGACGTTTCGGGCATAAGCCCGAAGAAGGGCTTATGCCCGAAACGTCGATTCTCCTGTTCCCTGGACGCTGCCTGACCTGCTGCGCTTTTCCAGCAACACATTTTCAGCGCTGAAATTAAAGTCTGTCTGTGTTAGTCAGACTGATTCTATTTCTAAAGTGGGATTTACTGAATTTTATTTGAATTTATGCAGTTTTTGAGCAAAATAAAATGTAATTCTGCAAGTATAAGTTCACCCCACAAACTTATATGTTTGTGTGCTCAGGGGAGATTGAGTGAGTGTGTGCATTTGGGTGTGAGTGTTGGGATGTGAGTATCTGTGAGAGTGGGTCCATGTGTGTGAGTGTAATGGGATATAAGTCTGTGAGAGGGTGTGTGTGATGGTGCGAGTGTGAGGAGTGTATATGTGAGCGTATGAGGGAGAGGACTTCGAGTCAGGCAAAAACGCAATGTGACTGAGCAGAGGCAACCAGCCAAGTTTGGTACCCATAGGAATAGCCTCAACCGAGACCTTGGGTTCATTGTGCACTACAAGTGACCTCATTGCACTACACACACATACTCCTACAGACTCATACACCCAAGCAGACCCTCTCTCATACACAAGCTCCCTCTGTCTGAGAGTTCAGTAGCTCAGAAGGACTGCAGCCTACTGTGTTTGAAAAGCCATTGGAAAATCAGGCAGCCGAGACATCACAGGAAGTATATCTGAAATTTCTCCTGACGATGTGATTCCAAGGTCACAAAGCCACGGGTACCTCAAAGGGCCAAATGGCCTACTCATGCTCCTTGATCGTATGACTCCCTGTTTCTCACCCTGTTGAAACTCTTAATCGATGAAATCAGAGAAGAGAATAAACATTAAATCAACTTATTAATAAAGCAGTATCAGATCAGCAAATGCTTGACATTAGTATGAAGTGTGAACAATCCTTGCACAAAAAAACACAATAATAGCCGAAAACCAATTAATGCTGAAGCAGCAGATTGCACTTGAGTTTAATTTTCACTAAACAGCGACATTATGGTTTGAATTTTCTGTTTAGTTTGGTGTTTATTTAAACAATGTCCCATTTCAACATTGTTATCCTCATACTGATGAAGTATTGTTGTAAATGTTAGACATTAAAGCGTATGAGAAACAAAGGGGTCAACATGTGCTGTTTGTTTAATGACTGTGAGTAATTGCAGCCACCTGGTGCCAAACTGTATCAGTTGCAGGTTTTCCTCCAGTATAAATAACGTGTCCTGTATACACAGTCATTCCAAGACAGATGAAGTATAGCTCAGTGGTGAGTTTTAAACAGGAAGATGCATGGAAATCAGGCTGTGCAACAAAAGCCGACAGTTCCAGTGCAGGTTCAGATATTAAGATCCCTGTATAAGATTCAGAAAGTGTACTATCCCCTCCTCGCTGCTGTTGGTGTTCCTTGTAAGTTTTTATTTACACTTATTAATTATGTCAAACTTGTTTATGGTTTCTGTGAATTAATGTTGCCTGCGATATTTTTATTCTTTAAGCTGCGTCTAGTGTACATTCCAAGGGTGAGTTAACAATCTTATTTTATCTCTGCAGCTATGCCTCTGTTATCTCTGATATGTTTTGTTCTTTTCAATGCATGATTGTATTCCATTCTGTATTTTCTTATCGACTAAGTTTCAATTGTTATTCATTTTATGATTTCAATATGACTGAAACAACTTAAGGCTAATGATCTTCAAGCATCCATCCAAATGCTGAAGACAAACATCTATGATGTTTCTATGATTCTAAAATGAACTGCATGAAATCCGTTCTCTCACAGATGGAAATCGACCCTCAGAAATACACATGACTTTTTATCAGAATACTTGTGCAATCTCTTAAACCAACAATCTAACATTTAATTATGGTATTGAGGCACTTCCACACCACATTTGGCAAGAGATGGCTTCTAACCTTTCTCAAATGGAGGCCACAAAACAGCTTTCTGTGGGCTTTCCGTTGGAACCTGATACCAGTGCACCTAGAGATTTCAGTGGGGAGGGAGTCACATGGTTAGTGAACTCATGAGCACTCTTGCCTCATCTGGATCCTGAGCACTGTGTTCCAAAGATACAAGGACATTTCAATGCCTCATTTTATAATGAGAAATTGAACCAGACCACCTGTGACCATTATTGTGGAATCCTGTCTCATTCAACAACAGTAAACCAGGTTACTCTCTTCTGAGTAGGCTGGGTACAGCAGCACATAAAGACGCAGTAATTCTGGAAAGGCTGTCGCAAGTTCAGTATCATGATAATTGCCCTGATGAGGTGATTGTTGCCATTCACTCGTCTCATGGGGGAATGATGACCAGTGTGATAGAAAGTGGTCTGGCATCGGAGATGTTCCTTCCACCAGTGACATGAAGAAATATTTCATATTGCCTCCATCGTTGTTTCTGATTCATGTTATGGTCAGCTTCCAGTAGAACTTCAAAGATCATGATGTACAGATTATATTGAATGGCAACTGATGCAAACCTGTGTTTGCAAACCTCATGTAGTGTTGAACACTTTGGTCTGAAATGGAATGTGGAAAAGATATGAGATTTGTACTAAGTAGCCTCAGGCCAGACATTGAATGTCCTGACATTCATTATGAGTAGCACTGCCTGTTGTCCACTGCAGAGCTAATGTTGTCATGCTATCTTCTTAATCCCAATATGCTGGACGATGATATGACAATCGCTTGGCAAAACCAAGGTCCATGTTCTGAAAATTTGCATTCATTCATAAATTTTGGAAAGTGCATGAAGTTTATTTCAGAATAACTGAGCTTCGCTCTCTTCCTGCAGGATGTGGGAGCTCAGGGAGATTTTAATGGTAAGATCGTCGGGAGGTGTTGGTGAACAATGAGACCTTAGAGTGCAGGTTCATAGCTCCTTGACAGTGGAGTCGCAGGAAGATAGGATAATGAAGAAGGAACATAGAACATAGAACATAGAACAATACAGCACAGAACAGGCCCTTCGGCCCACGATGTTGTGCCGAACTTCTAACCTAGATTAAGTACCCATCCATGTATCTATCCAAATGCCGCTTAAAGGTCGCCAATGATTCCGACTCTACCACTCCCACGGGCAGCGCATTCCATGCCCCCACCACTCTCTGGGTAAAGAACCCACCCCTGACATCTCCCCTATACCTTCCACCCTTCACCTTAAATTTATGTCCCCTTGTAACACTCTGTTGTACCCGGGGAAAAAGTTTCTGACTGTCTACTCTATCTATTCCTCTGATCATCTTATAAACCTCTATCAAGTCACCCCTCATCCTTCGCCGTTCCAACAAGAAAAGGCCGAGAACTCTCAACCTATCCTCGTACGACTTCCTCTCCATTCCAGGCAACATCCTGGTAAATCTTCTCTGCACCCTCTCCAAAGCTTCCACATCTTTCCTAAAGTGAGGCGACCAGAACTGCACACAGTACTCCAAAAGGAGTTTGGTATTCTTTCTTTTATTGGTCAGACTATTGAGTACAGGAGTTGGGAGGTCATGTTGCAGGACATTGTTAGGCCACTTTTGGAATATTGCATACAATTCTGGTCTCCTTCCTCTTGGAAAGATGTTGTGAAACTTGAAAGGGTTCAGAAAAGATTTACAAGGATGTTGCCAGGGTTGGAGGATTTGAGCTACTGGGAGAGGCTGAACAGGCTGGGGCTGTTTTCCCTGGAGTTTCGGAGGCTGAGGGGTGACCTAAAAGAGGTTTACAAAATCATGAGGAGCATAGATATGATAAATAGACAAAGTCTTTTCCATGGGTGGGGGAATCCAGAACTAGATGGCATAGGTTTAAGGTGAGAAGAGAAAGATATAAAAGAGATCTAAGGGGCAACTTTTCCATGCAGAGGGTGGTACATGTACGGAATGAGCTGCTTGAGGAAGTGATGCAGGCTAGTACAATTGCAACATTTAAAAAGCATCTGGATGGGTATATGTATAGGAAGTGTGTGGAGGGATATGGGCTGGGTCCTAGCAGGTAGGACTAGATTGGGTTGGGATATCTGGTCAGCATGGACAGGTTGGACTGAAGGGTCTGTTGCCATGCTGTACCTATGACTCTATGACTCTATGAGAAGTGAACCCAGCTGCAATTCCATGTTATGAAGCTGTAGCGGGAGTTGAATGCACTCAGGATCATCCATGATGCAGAGCACTTCATGGATAAGAGTTTTAGTGAGGTGGTAACACCGACGCTGCAGGCAGAGAGTAGCTGGGTGACCACCAGGAAGGGCAAAGGGAGTAGGCAGAGATTGCAGGAATCCCCTGTGGCCTTTTCTCTTGAAAGCAAGTGTACCATTTTGGATACTGTTGGTGGGGGGAACCATTCACGGGAAAGCAGCTGTAGCCAGTTGATGGGGCTCAGCAGGAAAGGGTAACGGTATTCAGAACATTAGTGATAAGAAACTCGATAGTGACGGGGACAGGTAGGAGATTCTGTGGCCACAAAAAGGTATTCAGGATGGTGTGATGCCTCCTGGGTGTGAGGACATTTGGTGATGTCTTCGAGCAGCTGCAGAATGTACTTAATGGGGAGGGTGAACAGCTAGAAGTCATTGTGTACATTAGCAAGAAAGACACAGGTATTAATAGGGATGAGGTCCTGCAGGGTGATTATGGAGAGCTAGGAAAAAAAAATTGTTAAAAAATTCTCAACGCATGTGATTTCAGGATTACTTCTCATTATCGTGTACACCTCAATTAGGTCCGCTCTTCCTTCTTTTTTCCAATGAAAAATGTCCTAGCTCAGTCAACCGGTAAGATAAGCCCTCCATTCCAGGCAGCATCCTGGTAAACCTCCTCTGAACCCTCTCCAAAGCATCCATATCTTTGCTATAGTAGGGCGACAGAACTGGACACAGTATTCCAAGTGCAGTCTAACCAAAGTTTTATAGAGCTGCAACAAGATCTCACGACTCTTAAACTCAATCCCCCTGTTAATGAAAGCCAAAACACCATATGCTTTCTTAACAACCCTGTCCACTTGGGTGGCAATTTTAAGGAATCTATGTACCTGCACACCAAGATCCTGCTGTTCCTCCACACTGCCAAGAATCCTGTACTCAACTTTCAAGTTCGACATTCCAGAGTGCATGACTTCGCATTTATCCAGGTTGAACTCCATCTGCCACCTCTCAGCCCATCTCTGCAAGTTACAGAGGCACTGCTGTTCTCTATATTGTTCACATGGACTGCTGTTCACTACATAGTACACAGTGACAGCTGTTCTCTGCATTGTGCGCAGGGACTGCTGTTCTCTATATTATACACATGGACTGTTGTTCTCTGTGTTATACACAAGGTCTCTAGATCTGTGTATTGTAAAGAGCGACGACTGCCCTCCACACTATACACTGCTGGTCTCTACAATGTACAAAGGCTCTGCTATTCTAGACATTGTATGCAGAGACTGCCTTTCTCTACACTGCACATAGGTTCTGCTGTTCTCTACAGTGTTTGCTGGACCATTGTTTTCTACATTCTCCACAAGGACTGTTGTTCTGTACAATATACACAGTGAATGTTGTTCCCTATAGTGGACGCAGGTCCCTCTGAGATACACAGGCCCTGCTGTTCTCTCTCAGATACAAATACACTGTTGTTCTCTCTCAGATACACAGGCACTGCTGTTTAGATTAGATTAGATTACAGTGTGGAAACAGGCCCTTTGGCCCAACAAGTCCACACCAACCCGCCGAAGGGAAACCCACCCATACCCCTACATTTACCCCTTACCTAACACTACAGGCAATTTAGTATGGCCAATTCACCTGACCCTGCACATCTTTTTGGATGGTGGGAGGAAACCGGAGCACCCGGAGGAAACCCACGCAGACACGGGGAGAATGTGCAAACTCCACACAGTCAGTCGCCTGAGGTGGGAATTGAACCCGGGTCTCTGGCGCTGTGGGGCAGCAGTGCTAACCACTGTGCCACCGTGTTCTCTCCCTTCCGCAGAGGCACTGCTGTTCTCTCTCAGATACACAGGCACTGCTGCTCTCTTTTAGATAAACAGGCACTGCTGTTCTCTCCCTTCTACAGTGGCACTGCTATTATAGAACATAGAACATCCTGTAAATGTCACGCTGCAGCCTACAACAGTCCTCTATATTGTCAACGACATCTCCAACCTTTGTGTCATCTGTAAACTTGCTAAGTTGTCATAGTAAAGGATTTCCTAACATAGACAGGAGCTGCCGGACTGTTAAGAGCTTATATCGTTTTGAATTTGTTAAGTGTGTTCAGGAAAGTTTCCTCAAGCAGTGTGTAGACGGTCCTATGTGGGAAGGGGAAAACGTCAATCTACTCATCAGAAATGGAGCAGGACAGGTGACTGAAGTGACAGTGGGGGAGAACTTTGGGACCAATGACCATCGTTCTATTAAGCTTAAAATAGTTATGGAGAGGGACAAAACTGGTCTACAGTTTCAATTTCTAAATTGGGGCAAGGTGAATTCTGATGGAATTAGACAGGAGCTCACAGGGGTTGATTGGAGTAGTTTGTTTGAAAACAGAGTGACCTCCAGCAAGTGGGAGGCCTTTAGAAGTGTGATAGCTAGAGTTCAAGGTTCACATATTCCGGTGGGGGTGAAGGGCAAGGTTAGCAGGAGTGGGCAAATCTGGATGACATGAAATATTGAGACTTTGACCAGCAAAAAGAAGAAGGCATAGATGAAGTACAGGCGACTAGGATCAAGGGAATGCCTTGGGATATATAGGAGATACAGGAGTTTACTGAAGAAAGAAATCACAAGACGAAAAGGGGGTATGAGATATCCTATGCTGAAAAGATTAGGGTGAATCCAAAGAGATTCTTCTAATATTTTGAAGGAGAAGGAATAACTAGAGAGAGAATAGGAACTCTCATGGACCATAATGGACTCGTATGTGTGGAGCCTTGCAGATGGCAAAGTTGTTAACGAATATTCCTCTGCAGTGTTTATCATGGAGAAAGACATGACGACTTGGAAACTTGGTGACATGTTGTGGACAGTCCATATCACAGCATAGGAGGTGTTGGACATATTAGAATGTATAAAGTTGCATACATTTCCTGGTCCTGACCAGATCTGAAGATCTATGATTCCCCCCCCCCAAGACCCCTCAAAAGAATCGACAAATGCGGTCTGTACAAAAGCAAGGGTCATTCGTTTATTGAATTAAGGTACCTTGACGCAATTCAATCCAGCAGCACAGTGGTTGAAGCTTCTGTGTTCCGTTGCGCAATTACATTTGAAAATTACACATTATTTATATGTTTTTTAAGAAATAGTGCTGCCTTAATTACAAGAAAGACCAATCACATATAATAAGGTGACATGATTTATAGCAAGTTAATCCAATGATATTTCCTGGGAAAGGGTCCTTAACTCTAATATGGTGACATGAATGAACACAGGCTAATCCAATGGTATTCTTTGGAAAAGATATCTTAATTCCATAAATTGTCATGCCATGTATCAGCCCAAGGTTAGTTCAAATGGTCAAGTAATGTGTCAGTATTCATTTTATCAAAACTCTATTGTCCTCTTATCTTTGAATTTCAGCTTAATTCTGCAAATCAACAGAACAGTTAATAGTATTCTTTTTAAATCGAGAAACTATTTTGTGGTAAATAAAAATCTACACATACTTGTTGCCTAAATTCAAATTTTAGATCCTCAGATGTACCCAAGAACACTGTAAAAGGCAAGGGAAAAAGATTGTGCGTTTTTTTGCTGATATGTTTGCATCATTGTTAGCCATGGGTGAGGTCCTGGAAGACAGGAAGACAGCGATTCTTGTGCCCTTAATAAAGAGCAGCAAAAAAACAAAACCTGGGAACTATAGACCAGTAACCCTTACTTGTGTGGGAGGTAAGTTATTTGAGACCATTCTGAGGGATAAGATATACATGCAATTTGGAAAAAAACAAGATTTGATGAGGAGCAGTCAGCATGGCTTTGTTAGTGTAAGATCAGTGTGAGTGTGGGCGGCACGGTAGCACAGTGGTTAGCACTGCTGCCTCACAGCGCCAGAGACCCGGGTTCAATTCCTGCCTCAGGCGACTGACTGTGTGGAGTTTGCACGTTCTCCCCGTGTCTGCGTGGGTTTCCTCCGATGCTCTGGTTTCCTCCCACACTCCAAAGATGTGCAGGTCAGGTGAATTGGCCTTGCTATATTGTCCATAGTGTTAGGTAAGGGGTAAATGTAGGGGAATGGGTGGGTTGCGCTTTGGCGGGGCGGTGTGGACTTGTTGGGCCGAAGGGCCTGTTTCCACACTGTAATGTAATCATGCCTCACAAATTTGTTAGAGCTCTTTGATGAAGTGACAGGAGACGTAGTCAAAATGGGTTTCGGTAAGGCCTTTGATAAGGTTCCACGTGGTAGGCTGCTCTCGAAGTTTAGATTGCAAGGAATCCAAAGGGAGCTGGCAAATTGGATACAAAACTGGCTTGCTGGTAGGAGGCAGAGGGTAATAGTGGAAGGATGCTTTCCAGACTGAAGGCCTATGATAAGTGGTTTGCCTCAAGGGTCAGTGCTGGTCCCATTGTTGTTTGTTTTCTATATCAATGATTTTGATTGGAATGTACAAGGAATGAAGAGTAAGTTTGGTGACGATACGTAATTAGTCTGTATTGTGGAAAGTGAGGAAGGTTATCAGAAATTGCAGCAGGATCTTGATCAGCAGTGGAATTGGGCTGAGAGATTTAAATGTAGTTTAAAAGAGATAGATGTAAGGTGTTATATTTTGGAAAATTAAATCAAGTTCGGAGTTTCATGGTGAATGGTTGGGCCTTAAGGAGTGTAGTGGGACAGAGAGATGTTGGAGTTCAGGTGCACAGTTCTCTGAAAGTGGAGTCACAGGTAGACAGGGTAGTGAAGAAGGTTTTTGGCACACTGACCTTCATCAGTCAGGGCATTTAGTTGGGATATTATATTGATATTCTACAGGACATTGGTTGGGCCGCACTTGCAGTATTGTGCTCAGTTTTGGTCAGCTTGCTATAGGAAGAATGCTATTAAACTGGAAAGAGTGCAGAATAATTTTACAAGGATGTTGCCAGGACTCAAATAACTGAGTTATGGGGAGAGTTTACAGAAGCGAGGACTATTTCCTCTATAATATAGGAGTCTGAGGAGGTATCATATAGAAGTGTATAGGATCATAAGGGGCTTGGATAGTGTTAATTCACTCAGTCCTTTTTCAGGGTTGGGGAATCGATGACTAGAGGGCATTAGTTTAAGGTTAGAGGTGAAAGAATAAATGGGGACCTGAGAGGTAACCTTTTTACCCAGAGGCTGATCGCATGTGGATTGAACTGCCAGCAGATGGGTAAATTAACAACATTTAAAGGGCATGGAACAAATACATGAAGATGAAAGGTTTGGAAGGATATAGTCCAAGTACAGGAAAATTTTGTTAGAATGGATGGATGTTTTGGTTGGCATGGACCAATTTGCACTGAAGCACCTGTGCTGTAGGACTCTATAACAACATTAAAACTGGCAGGCAGTGCTTCTTCCACTTTTCTATGGAACAAGACTTGAACATTTCTCAAATCTGATGAAAGATAGAAACAAAGATGGGTTAGACCCCATCTACCACCCCCTGAGAAAAAGAAGAGGAAATGACATTGCCACGGGAAATGATGTAACCACAGAAAATGACATCACCAATCCAAAGAAACACAAACATATAAATAGAAAGCAGGAATTATCAACAGTGCTTTGCCTGGTGGCCCACTGAAGATGTCACCTACTATGGTGACGAAACATCTGGAAATGAACCTTCCAGCTCATCGAGAAAACCTACATCCAGAACCTCAATCTGAGCTACAAATCTTCTCAAAAAGATAGAAGCCTTCCCTTGTCACTGTCTGAATTATACCTGCAAATATGATGTCGCTACACTATATTTCCAGCACCAAGCTTCTTGTCAAGTGTTATATAGAGAGCATGATTATGGGAGTTCAGCTTCACTGGCTCATGAATCATGAGATTCAGTTGGAGAGTTATTGGATGCAAGATGAATAATCTGTTGTCAGCTGGACACAGGAACTATGACCAGAGACATGCCGAACTCAGATTAAAAGTCAATTTGAAAGACAATTTCAAAGCTTACAACTCTGATTATAATGGATGCACAAAAACAAACCTTGGATACATGCAATTGGAGAAGTGCCTG
This sequence comes from Chiloscyllium plagiosum, assembly GCF_004010195.1. Classification (NCBI taxonomy): domain Eukaryota; kingdom Metazoa; phylum Chordata; class Chondrichthyes; order Orectolobiformes; family Hemiscylliidae; genus Chiloscyllium; species Chiloscyllium plagiosum. The sequence goes on along the minus strand of NC_057736.1, from coordinate 49,672,032 downwards.
TCGTCAAGGAGTTTCAATGTTGAGGAACAAACAGTCGTGTTTCTACAGAAAAACAACCATGGAACCAATCAGCCCCTCTGCCCATTCTGTTACAACACAACAGTGATCAAGCAAAGTAACAAAAAAGTCAACATAATGTTATGCTCAACCCTAACTGCATAGGATTGTTAATGCCTTTGTCATGAATTATTCTCCCTTGATTTAGTCCATTGTATGCTTTCTTTCACCGTATTGTTTCTGTGTTTGTCATTCTTTTAGCTGTTAAAGCAGTTTTGATATTTGATATTTTATGTTTGCTCAGGGCAATTAGACATATAAAACATATGCTTATGGTGCTGTCTAATCAAGGTCCACACTCTAACACTCAGATGTTGTCATCTTTCAATTGAAAATCTCTGTCATAGATTCATCGAGTCATAGAGATGTACAGCATGGAAACAAACCCTTCAGTCCAACTCGTCCATGCCAACTAGATATCCCAACCCAATCTAGTACCACGTACTAGTACCAGTCGCTATCACTCCAAACCCTTCCTATTCATATACCCATCCAAATGTCTCTTAAATGTTGCAATTGTAACAGCCTCCACCACTTCCTCTGGCAACTCATTCCATACACGTACCACTATCTGTGTGAAAAAGTTGCCCCGTAGGTCTCATTTATATCTTTCCCCTCTCACCCTAAACCTATGCCCTCTAGTTTTGGACACCCTGACCACAGTGAAAAGACTTTGCCTATTTACCCTATCCATGCCCCTCATAATTTTATAAACCTCTATAAGGTCACCCCTCAGCCTCCGACGCTCCAAAGGAAACAGCCCCAGCCTGTTCACCCTCTCCCTATAGCTCAAATCCTCCAACCCTGGCAACATACTTGTAAGTCTTTTCTGAACCCTTTCAAATTTCACAACATCTTTCCGATAGGAAGGAGACCAGAACTACTCACAATATTCCAACACTGGCCTAACCAATGTCCTGTACAGCCGCAACATGACCTCCTGACTCCTGTACTCAATACTCTGACCAATAAAGGTAAGCATACCAAACTCCTTCTTCACTATCCTATCTACTTGCAACTCCACTTTCAAGGAGCTATGAACCTACACTCCAAGGTCTCTTTGTTCAGCAACACTCCCTAGGACCTTACCATTAAGTGTATAAGTCCTGCTAAGATTTGCTTTCCCAAAATGCAGCACCTCACATTTATCTGAATTAAACTCCATCTGCCACTTCTCAACCCATTGGTCCATCTGGTCAAGATCCCGTTGTAATCTGAGGTAACCCTCTTCACTGTCCACTACACCTCCAATTTTGGTGTCATCCGCAAACTTACTATCTGTACCTCTTGTGCTCGCATCCAAATCACTTATGTAAATGACAAAGAGTAGAGGACCCAGCACAGATCCTTGTGGCACTCCACTGGTCACAGACCTCCAGTCTGTAAAACAACCCTCCACCACCACCCTGTCTTTGACCTTTGAGTCAGTTCTGTATTCAAATGGATAATTCTCCCTGTATTCCGTGAGATCTAACTTTGCTAACCAATCTCCCATGTGGAACCTTGTCGAACCCCTTACTGAAGTCCATATAGATCACATCCACAGCTCTGCCCTCATCAATCCTCTTTTTTAGACATGATTTCCCACACACATAACCATGTTGACTATCCTTAATCAGACCTTGCCTTTCCTATTACATGGTCAAGTGCATGAAGTTGAGCTGAGGTCACTGGTCTGGATAATTCATGAACTCACGAGATAGTTTATTAAATGAAGTAAATAATTACAGAACAAGAAAAACAGTTGGTCATGGAGGTATCTGATTCAAGATGGCCCCAACACTGGATGACTCCTTGCAAGCTCCCCACAGCAGATCTTACTCTAATATTCCTTATCACTGTTCCATACTTTTCACCCAATGATCTTTATGATCTTTATGGCCTTGTTTACTATGACCTGCCTGTTCTGTTCACAAAACTGTACTTACATAGATGTGACCACGATAAATCAAATCAAAATCACATCATCTGTCTGTCAACACTTCTTGCTTATCCAACATTTCCCAATTTTTATTTGAGAGCACAATATCTCATGTTTATCAGTGAATAATTTATTATCCCTCTTCATTTTACCCTTACTTAATCATTTGGCCATATCTCTTCTGGGGTAGAAATGACCTGCAAAAGAAGGATGGTGAATTGGAAGGAGATTAATATGGAGAATTGTGACTGCTACTCAGGAGATGTTAAAAAGTAAGGGAGTGAGAATAAACTGGAAAAGATAGCGAGAAAGAGATACGTTTGGGGTCAGTACAGTTTAGAAGTCAAACAGTGAAAGCAGGCAAGTGCAAGGCAGACAGCAAGATAGGACTGATAAATTACACTGCATTTATTTCAATGTAAGAGGTCTTAATTCTGGAAAGTTTAAAAATAGTTAAGTCCACTGGGCTGGATGGGATTTATCCTAGGATTCTCTGGGAAGCCAGGGAGGAGATTGTCGAACCTTTTGCTTTGATCTTTATATTGTCATTGTCTATAGGATTAGTACCAGAAGACTGGAGGAGAGCAAATGTTGTCCCCTTGTTCAAGAAAGGGAGTAGAGATAACCCTGATAATTATAGGCCAGTGAACCTTACTTCAGTTGTGGGTAAAGTGTTGGAAAAAGTTATAAGAGAAAAGATTTATAATCACTGGAAAGTAATAAGATGATTAGGTATAGTCAACATGGTTTTGTGAAGGGAAGGTTATGCCTCACAAACCTATTGAGTTCTTTGAGAAGGTGACCAAATAGGTAGATGAGGGTAAAGTGGTTGATGTGGTGTGTATAAATTTCAGTAAGGCATTTGATAAAGTTCACTATGATAGGCTATTGCACAAAATATGTAGGCATGGGATTGAGGGTGATTTAGTGGTTTGGATCAGAAATTAGCTAACTGAAAGAAAACAGGATGGCAGTTGATTGGAAATATTCATCCTGGAGTTCAGTTACTCGTGAGGTACTGCAAGGATCTGTTTTGGCCCACTGCTATTTTTCATTTTTATAAACGACCTCAATGAGGGCATAGAAGGATGGGTTAGTAAATTTGTGGATGGTGGAGTTGTGGAAAGTGACGAAGGATGTTGTAGATTATAGAGGGGCATAAATAAGCTGCAGGGCTGGACTGAGAGATTGAAAATGGAGTGAAATGCAGAAAAGTGTGAGGTGATTCATTTTGGAAGGAGCAACAAGAATGCAGAGTACTGGGCTAATGGTAAGATTCTTGGTAGTGTAGACGAGCAGAGAGATTTCGGTGTCCATGAACTTGGACCCCTGAAAATTGCCACCTAGGTTGATAGAGTTGTTAAGAAGGCATACAGTGTGTTAGCTTTTATTAGTGGAAGGTTGAGTTTTGGAACCATGAGGTCATGCTGCAGCTGTACAAAACTTGAGTGTGGCTGCACTTGGAGCATTGCGTACAGATCTGGTCATCGCATTATGGGAAGGATGTGCAAGCTTTGGAAAAGGGTTCAGAGGAGATTTACTAGGATGTTGCCTGGTATGGAGGGAGGGTCTTATGAGGAAAGGCTGAGGGACCTGAGGCAGTTTTTGTTGGAAAGAAGAAGGTTGAGAGGTGACTTAATTGAGACATACAAGAAAATTAGAGGGCTAGATAGGGTGGACAGTGAGAGCATTTTTCCTTGGATGGTGATGGCTAGTGCATGGGAGCATAGCTTTAAATTGAAGGGTGGTAGATATAGGACAGATGTCAGAATTAGTGTCTTTACTCGGAGTAGTAGGGGCATGGCATGCACTGCCTGTACCAACTTTAAGGGCATTTAAATGATCATTGGATAGACATCTGGGTGAAAATGGAACAGTGTAGGCTAGATTGGCTTCAAATTGGTTTCACAGGTTGGCGTAACATCAAGGGCTGAAGGGCCTGTACTGTGCTGTTATGTTCTATGTTCTATGATAAATTCAACTCTAACATTCCTACATAAACACTATTAAACAGTTGCCTTTGCTAATGGGGATGATTAATTGTTGTGTCTCATCTTATTCCTTACAGTTAATGTAGTAGCTATTGTGATCCTATCTCGTGGAAGGTGCGGCCTCTCTAAGTGCATCACTCGCTATCTGTTGGCCATGGCATTGGCGGATCTACTAGTCATTACCTTTGATTTAATTCTGAGACAAATTCCTGTTTGTTATTGGGGGGAGCTTTATTTTGTGAAGTCCATTAAAGCATGTAATATTCATGCCACCTTACTTTATGCAACAACTGATTGTTCGGTCTGGTTCACTGTAACTTTCCCATTTGATCGATTTGTCGTAATCTGTTGCCAGAAACTCAAAATGAAATATTCCAATGAGAAAACAGCGATTATCGTAATAGCAACAATTTCAATGCTAAGCTGTTTGAAGAATATTTTTTGGTACTTTATGTACACAAGTGAATACAGGCTCGTAAATGACCCTTGGTTTTGTGTTGTAACAACGAGTATTCGTTTTTCTCAACTTTGGAGAGCAATTGAACTCATACATTATGTTGTCACTCCATGTATTCCATTTATTCTGGTTCTGTTGTTCAATGTTCTAACCATCAGGCAAATCTTAATGACAAGCCGAGCTCGCCAGAGACTTCGCTTGCAGCCTAACAAACGGAATGAGAAAGATACAGAGATGGAGAACAGGAAAAAATCAATCATTTTAATGTTTGTTCTATCAGGAAATTTTATAGTATTATGGACACTTTTCCTGTTTTACTCCATCTATTATCAAACTATATGGCTGACTAGTGGTTCAGTAGGACGATATTACATATTTTGTGAATTGGGATTTATGCTTCAGCTCCTCAGTTGTTGCACAAACACTTGCATATATGCAATCATACAAAGTAAATTCAGAGCACAGTTGAAGCAAATGGCAAAGTACCCATTGATTGTGCTTCTCAAACAACTAGTGCAATTGTTAGAAAAACTGACGATTTGACCTCTGACTCAGAAAACTGATTTCGGTATCCATTGCCAGAAAAACTGACGTCTTGAAGGCACTTAGTTTTGTTAACATGGAGAACCTTCCAGTTTTCTGAAAAGGGATGTAAGTAGAACAGCCAGTTAATGTATACTCAGACATAAACAAACCGTACAAACATGACAAGAGATATGCACATGCAGGTAAGAAATCAAAGCCAATGCAGCAGACATTTCTCAGAATGTGCACCCAACTCCGAATCCTTGAGAACCATGTTAGGGAACTGGAGCTGGACCTGGATGAACTTCTCATCATTCAGGAGGTGGAGGGGGGTATCGAGAGGAGTTACAGGGAGGTAGTTAATCTACAGCCACATGAAGAAGTGAGATGGGTTACCATCAGGGTTAGGAACGGGACCAGCAGGCAGTGCAGGGATCTCCTGGGTGGTTCCCCTCAACAATAAGGTTACCATTTTGGATACTGTTGGGGGGGGGGGGAGGGGGGGGGGGGGGGGGGTGGGGGGGGTGGGGGGGGGACTTACCAGGGTAAGCAATGGAGTACAGGTCTCTGGCACAGATTCTGTCCCTGTTGCTCAGAGAGGAAGAGGGAAGAGGAGCACAGCTTTAGTAATTGAGGACTCCATAGTTAGGGGGACAGGTTTTGTGGCAACAAGAGAGACTCACAGTTGGTGCGTTGCCTCCCAGGTCCCAGGGTTCGTGATTTCTCTGATCATGTTTTCGGGATCCTTGAGGGGGAGGGGGAGAAGCCCCAAATTGTAGGCCACATAAGCACCAATAACATTAGTAGGAAGAAAGGTTGAGATCTGAGGCAGAAATTCAGGGGGCTAGGATGGAAGCTTAGAGCTAGAACAAACAGAGTTGTCATGTTTGGTCTGTTGCCTGTGCTATGTGCTAGACAGGCGAGGAACAGGGAGAGAGTGGAGCTGAACATGTGGTTGCAGGGATAATGCAGGAGGGAGGATTTTGGATTTTTGGATAATTGGAGCTCTTTCTGCGGTAGGTCAGACCTCTACAAACAGGACGGTCTTCACCTGAACTAGAGGGGTACCAATATCCTGGGGGGGGGATATTTGCTAATGCTCTTCAGGTGGATTTAAGCTAATTCAGCAGGGGGATGGAACCTGAATTTTAGTTCCAGGGCACTGGACGTTGAGAGGAGTGAGGTCAGATAGCTTTAGAAGGTCGCGAGAGGGCACCGGCAATCAGGAAGTTGGTTTGAAATCTGTGTACTTCAATGCTAGCAGCATCCGGAATAAGGTGGGTGAACTTGCAGCATGGGTTGGTACCTGGGATTTTGATGTTGTGGCCATTTCACAGACATGGATAGAGCAGGGACAGGAGTGGGTTGTTCCAGATTCCAGGATTTAGATGTTTCAGAAAGAACAGAGAAGATGGTGAAAGAGGGATGGTTGTGGCATTGTTAATCGAAGATAGTATTACAACAACTGAGATAATATTTGAGGACTCATCCACTATGATGGTTTCAGCTGAGTTTAGAAACAGGGAAGGAGAGGTCACCCTGTTGGGAGTTTTCTATAAGCCTCCGAATTGTTCCAGGGATGTAGAGAAAGCATAGCAAAGATGAATCTCGATAGGAGTGAGAGTAACAGGTTAGCTGTTATGAGGGTCTTTCACTTTTCCAATATTGACTGAGATTACTATAGTTCAAGTACTTTAGATGGATCAGTTTTTGTTCAATGTGTGCAGGAGGGTTTGGTGACACAGTATGTAGATAGACCAACAAGGGGGTGAGGCCACATTGGATTTGGTACTGCGTAATGAACCCAGCCAGGTGTTAGATTTGGATGTAGGTGAGCACTTTGGTGATAGTGACCACAATTCGGTTATGTTTACAACAGTAATGGGCAGGGATAGGGTATATAGGGCAGGGAAAGGCAATTGTGATGCGATTAGGCAAGGTTTGGGATGCATAGGGTGGGGAAGGAAACTGCAGGGGATGGACACACTTGAAATGTGGACCTTATTCAAGTTACTACAGTTATACTTGATAAGTATATACCTATCTGGCAGGGAGGTAGTTGTCGAGAGAGGGAGCCATGGTTTACTAAAGAAGTTGAAGATCTTGTCAAGAGGAAGAAGAAGGCTTAGATGAGGAAGAGATGTGAAGGCTCAGTTAGGGGGCTTGAGAGTTATAAGTTGCTCGAATAGACCGAAAGAGTGAGCTAAGAAGAGCTGGGAGGGGACACTAGAAGTTGTTGGCAGATAGGATCAAGGAAAACCCTAAGGCCTTCTATAGGTATATCAGGAATAAAAGAATGATTAGAATAAGATGAGGACCAATCAAAAATAGTAGTGAAAAGTTGAGTGTGAAATCTGAGGACATAGGTTAAGCGCTTAATGAATACTTTTTGTCAATATTCACACTGGAAAAGGATGATGTTAGTGAGAATATGGAGATACAGGCTATAAGATTAGATGAGATTGAGCTTAACAAAGAGGAGATTTTAGCAATTTTGGAAGATCTGAAAATCAATAAGACCACTGGGATGGATGGGATTTATCCTAGGATTCTCTGGGAAGCCAGGGAGGAGATTGCAGAGTATTTGGCTTTGATCTTTATGTCATTGTTGTCGATGGGAGTAGTGCCAGAAGACTGGAGGATAGGAAATGTTGTTCTCTTGTTTAAGAAGGGGAGTCGGGACAGCCCTCTTAATTATAGGCCAGTGAGTCTTACTTCAGTTGTGGATAAGGCGTTTCAAAAGGTTATCTGTGATAGCATTTATAACCATCTGGAAAGGAATAATTTGATGAGGGATAGTCAACACGGTTTTGTGAAGGGTAGGTCATGCCTCACTATCCTTATTGAGTTCTTCGTGAAGTTGACAAAACAGGTGGATGAAGGTAAAGCGATTGATGTGGTGCATATGAACTTCAGTAAGGCATTTGATAAGGTTCCACACAGTAGGCTATTGCACAAAATACAGAGGTTCGGGATTGAAGGTGATTTAGTAGTTTGCTAGCTGAAAGAAGACAGAGGGTGGTGTTTGATGGTAAATGTTCATCCTGGAACTCAGTTACCAGTGATGTGATGCAATAATCTGTTTTGTGTCTGTTGCTGTTTGTCATTTTTATAATTGATCTGGAGGTGGGTGTAAAACATAGAACATAGAACAGAGAAAAATACAACGCAGTACAGGCCCTTTGGCCCTCGATGTTGCGCCGAACCAAGCCCACCTAACCTACACTAGCCCACTATCCTCCATATGCCTATCCAATGCCCGTTTAAATGCCCATAAAGAGGGAGAGTCCACTACTGCTACTGGCAGGGCATTCCATGAACTCATGACTCGCTGAGTAAAGAACCTACCCCTAACATCTGTCCTATACCTACCACCCCTTAATTTAAAGCTATGCCCCCTCGTAATAGCTGACTCCATACGTGGAAAAAGGTTCTCATGGTCAACCCTATCTAAACCCCTAATCATCTTGTACACCTCTATCAAGTCACCCCTAAACCTTCTTTTCTCTTGTGAAAACAGCCCCAAGTGCCTCAGTCTTTCCTCATACGATTTTTCTTCCATACCAGGCAACATCCTGGTAAACCTCCTCTGCACCCGTTCCAGTGCCTCCACATCCTTCCTATAGTATGGCGACCAAAACTGCACACAATATTCCAGATGCGGCCGCACCAGAGTTTTATACAACTGCATCATGACCTCAGGACTCCGGAACTCAATTCCTCTGCCAATAAAAGCCAGTACGCCATATGCCTTCCTCACCGCACTATTTACCTGGGTGGCAACTTTGAGAGATCTGTGTACATGGACACCAAGATCCCTCTGCTCATCCACACTACCAAGTATCCGACCATTAGCCCAGTACCCCATCTTTTTGTTATTCTTCCCAAAGTGAATCACCTCACACTTAGCTACATTGAACTCCATTTGCCACCTTTCTGCCCAGCTCTGCAACTTATCTATATCCCGCTGTAACCTGACACATCCTTCCTCACTGTCAACAACTCCACCGACTTTCGTATCATCCGCAAACTTGCTCACCCAACCTTCTAGCCTCTCTTCCAGGTCATTTATAAAAATGACAAACAGCAATGGTCCCAAAACAGATTCTTGCGGAACACCGCAATATGTGATATATTTACAAGTCTGCTATACAAGTCTGCTATATTTCCAGGTCAGGATGGTGAGTGGCTTGGAGGAGAAAGTACAGGTGGAGATGTCCCAATCAATAAGATCATGACTATTCTGTACCTCCAGATGGCCTTTGCCCTATATCCTTGAAAAGTTTTGAATAGCATAAATTTATCAACCCCATCTTTGACAATAACAATTATCTCAACATCAATTGCCTTTTCAGAAAACAGTTCCAAACTCTGACTAGTCTTTCTGTGAAGAAATATTTCTGAGTTTTTATTGACTTGTTTCACTTAGTGTAATGAGAATATTAATTGAATTACTCTGCAGTAGATCTAAGGAATGCTCACTGGTGTAATCTCTCCTAATTTAACTTTGGTGTCCACCTATCATTCTCGTGAGTGAGTGCTGCATTCCTTTCAAGGCTGAGCTATCCTTCTTACACCCTGGTGTCAGACTGCTCCTGGCAGCTCCATGTATGCTCTAACACCAGCTTAGTACAGTTGAGGTATGACTTCTACCCCCTTGTTTTCCCATCCTCTACATATAAAGGCCAGCATACATTTCCCTTTTTCAATATTTTCTGGTGTTATTGTTGTGTCGCCATAGTCTTGTCAGACCACAGGGGCTGTTCTCTTATTAGAGAGAAGTGGCTGGCAATGATTTAACCTGAGGTTCACCAGACCTCAAGTGAGGGAAGAGGTTGAGAAGGAGAGTCCTTCACGGTAACCTCAAACTTGTGATGGGAATTGGACCCATGCTGTTGGCATCACACTGCTCTACAAACCAACAATCCATTCCTGAAGAAGGGCTTATGCCTGAAATGTCCATTCTCCTGCTCCTTGGATGCTGCCTGACCTGCTGCGCTTTTCCAGCAACACATTCTTCAAACCAACAATCCAGCCAACTGAGCTAAATTGATTCATATTTTCTGTATTTGTTCATGACATATTAATAACCTGTGTATGCAAATCTCCAATTCTCTTTGGACCGTCATTATTTCTAGTTTTCCAACCTATCCTATTCCAGATCCAAAGTGAGATTTCCTACATTGAAATCTGAGAGCCATAGTTTTGCCCATTCTCTGACTTATTAATGGGCCAGATCTTCCAATAGATATTATGCTATCATATACTTAAGCTGTGTGTTGGGACCTTGCAGAAGTCCCAACATAGCTTACTCTGCTGGAATTATCAAGAAGTTAAAACTTCCAATAGTGTCTGGAATCCTCTGAAAATGACCCAACTCTGAGTTAGATTTGGAGACCTTAGAGGGTTCCAACACACTGACTTCTGTGAATAGTTAGGCAGGAAAGATTAGAGCATTGAAATTGGTTAATTATGAAAAGTAACATTCTCGCTCACTGTTGACTGCTTCCTGACTGCTGCCCCAACTCACCATGGACACCACACTCCACAACTGATTCCCCATTCCCACAGCCCAGACCTGACAGCTCTTCCCCAATTCCTCTTCTGGACCTGACACACTTTACTAACCCCCGTGTCATGTTGCGGCTGTACAGGACATTGGTTAGGCCACTGTTGGAATATTGCATGCAATTCTGGTCTCCTTCCTATCGGAAAGATGAAGTGAAATTTGAAAGGGTTCAAAAAAGATTTACAAGAATGTTGCCAGGGTTGGAGGATTTGAGCTATAGGGAGAGGCTGAACAGGCTGGAGCTGTTTTCCCTGGAGCGTTGGAGGCTGAGGGGTGACCTTATAGATGTTTACAAAAGGGATGGGTTAGTAAATTTGCAGTATAGAAAGATGTTGTGGGTTACAGAGGGCCATAGATAAGATGCAGAACTAGGCAGAGAAGTGACAAATGGAGTTTAATACAGAAAAGTGTGAGGTAGTTCACTTCGGAAGAAGTTTCAGAAATGCAGAGTACTGGGCTAATGGTAAAATTCTTAGCAGTGTAGATGAACAGAGAGATCTCGGTGTCCAGGTGCATAAATCCCTGAAAGTTCATAGGGTTGTTAAGAAGGCATATAGTGTGTTGGCATTTATTGGTAGAGGGATTGAGTTTCGGAACCACAAGATCATGATTCAGCTATACAAGACACTGGTAAGGCTGAACCTGCAGTGTTGCATGCAGTTCTAATTATCGCATTAAACGAAGGATGTGGAAGCTTTGGAAAGGGTTCAAAGGAGATTTATTAGTATGTTGCCTGAAATGGAAGGAAGGTCTTAAGAGGAAAGGCTGAGGGAACTGAGGCTGTTTTTGTCGGAGAGAAGAAGGTTGAGAAGTGACTTAATTGAGACATATGAGATAATCAGAGGGTTAGATAGGGTGGACAGTGAGAGCCTTTTTCCTCAGATGGTGAAGGCTAACATGAGGCGACATAGTTTTAAATTGAGGGGTGATAGATATAGGACAGATATCAGGGGAGTTTCTTTACTCAGAGAGTAGTAGGGGTGTGGAGCAGTCTGCCTGGAACAGTAGTAGACTCGCTGACGTTAGAGCATTTAAATGGGCATTGGATATACATATACATGGGCATCAGATTAATTTCACAGATTGGTGCATCATCGAGGGCCAAAGGGCCTGTACTGTGCTGTAATGTTCTATGATCTAATGTGATGGAGTGATTGTATTCTGAGGAAGTTTGGAAATCTGGGCGGGTGGGGAGTGAGTGAGGTTCAAAGAAGGAAAGACAGTTTTGGAGAATTCTCTGGTAACTGTGGACAGAAAGTAAGTGAATAGAGGTTTAACTGAAGATCTTGGAGAGGTTTATCTGGAGACAAGGATCACAGAAACATGTGAGAAAACGAATCTGAGAGGAGACCAAAGAGGTCCAAAATAAAAAGAGGTGAGGACTCCAAGAGGCCATGCTTTGGCCAAGACAATTTCTGACCCATTAGTCAAGCAGCAGTTGTGGGAGAGAGGAGCAGAGTGAACATTTCAGGTAGTGAACTTGTCTCCGACTGTGCTAAAGATAGAAACATTATTGTCTCCATGCAAGTGAAACAGAAGGTGTTTAGAAAGCCAAAGAATGTACTGCGACAAGAAATGAAATAGACGCTCGGCTGGAGGCGGTATGGAGGCAGCTGAGTCACGAAAATGTGCCAATCAAAAAAAAAGCAAGAACTGACAGAAATACTCACGTAGTAGATGGCATACAAAACAATGAACACAAAATGGGAGAACAGACATTACACGTCTCAATTCATAAAGTTGAGGTTGAAACTGGAAGGCTGTAAATTGCCTCATCAGCAAAGGAGATGATATTCCTTGACTATGCATTACGCCCCATTGAAAAACATTACTGTGCATCAATGATCAAGATGTGATCTCCGCAATAAATACACAATTAAAATGATAGTCCATTGGCTGGTAGGAAACAAACTTACGGACTCAGTGCTCTTTTCCACAAATAAGTTAACCTCTTTCTTCTTTGTCTCCATTTTGTAGAGGAGACTGTGAGTGGAATAATTGAAAGAAACATACACGAAAATCGTTAGTTTGCTTCAGAAAATATTGGCCAAAGGTTTTCCATTGACCAGACAATTGCTCTTGCAGCCAAGATCTGATTTGTGCACGGCACCCGGTTGCACACTTGGAGGGAATTGCTCTGGAGAATGAAATTCCCCAGCGAAATTGCTCCATGTCTGGAAACTTCCGAAATTCTCCACATCAATCTGTGGACTTCAGACATTTTATTGAAATTAAGTAAACAGTTACTCACAAAAAAATAAAGTTTTAGATACATTCTTTTGCTTCTTTGTAGCTATTCAATGAATCGGATGCTTAGTTCGCACACCCCAAACTCATCTCTCGCACAGCATTTACATCCACCAGACTGTGACTCAACATGCTCCAGGAACGAACCTCTCTCTTTGCTCTGCCCACAATCACCTACATGAATAAATCAACGAACTGCGGGAGCTGGAAATCTGATAGGAAAACTCAAATTGTTGAAAAAACACAAGCAGATTTGGCAATGTCTATGGAGAGAAATCAAAATTAACGTTTCGTGTCCACTGACTGAACTTCAGAATCTGCTTTCTCTCCACAAATCCTGCCAGACCTGCTGAGTCATTCAAGAATGTTTGTTTTTGTACCGATTCACCAACTGCTGGCGTTTGACCTTTGACCACTGAAAACCCAAGCACCCATTCCACCATCATTGGATGCACTACTGGTTCCTCATCCCCATGCCTATGAGTCTAACACCTATTTCTGAGGTCGAGCTTCCCATACCTCTGGACCCAAAGCTTCTTGCCCCATCCACGACCAACTTTCCTCCCACAGTGTTGGACACGGTCACTCCTTGCCCTCCACTGCACCCATCCACCCTTCTCTGACCACCAGAACCAAACCATCTCTCCCTGCTCCAGCAACATCTCTCCTTTCCTGCCCTACTGGACATGATACCCTCTTCCCTACTGCCTGCACCTGACCCTTTCCTTTACTGCCTGATGCGACACTCACAGTCCTCAACTCTCAATTTATTTCACTCAGCTTCCAATTTACCCAAAATCCCATTCATTTGCTGCCTTGCATTCTGACATTCTACTCAGTTGACACACTACTCCATCTGACACTCTGGACCCTGACATATTTCACACTTCCCAGCTGAAACCGCACTTACTTGAGACTTTACCCCTTATCCAACTGGGATCCTTCCCTACTGGCTCCCTACCACTACACAACAGGTAGCATACCCCGCTATCAGCCTACTGACCTGATACCTTGGCATCCTAACCACATGCTGCTCGCCTTAAAGAGCACCTAATTGCTTACTCACCAATTATCTTACACCCTGGCATCTCACCAACTATGCACCCTAACAAGCTAGCACACTGTTTACCTCGCACACTGTCACCCTATTGAACTGATATTGTAGCCCCTACTCCATGACACCTAGCGCCTCTCTAGGTGGCACTATAAACAACTGGCACACCACATACTGGCAACCTCCTAAACTGAGACCATGCCCCCTTACCCATTTCTACCCTACTGTCCCAGTAACCTATGGTATCTACGGTGTTGTGAACTAGACCAGATCCCCTCAATATATTTCAAGACATTTGCCTAGATCATAACCTAATCTTATTTTAATGGCAAGTGTAACGTGCTGTGTTGTAGATGCAATATGACTGATCAATCTACTCCATGTTAAGCAAAACACAATTTATTCAAATACTATAATAAAAAGAAAATAAAAGAAAGAAGAACTTAAAATAATTTAACTCCATTGGAAAAAGTACAAAATAAGAATTGTATGTTGCTTCCCTGGTGCCAGGATCAAGGATGTCTCAGAAAGGTTGCAGAATGTTCTCAAGGGGCAGAGGGGCCAGCAAGAGGCCATCACCCACATTGGAACCAAAGATATAGGAAGGGAAAAGGTTGAGATTCTGAAGGGAAATTACAGAGAGTTAGGCAGGAATTTAAAAAGGAGGTCCTCGAGAGTAGTAATATCTGGATTACTCCTGGTGCTACGAGCTAGTGAGGGCAGGAACAGGAGGATAGGGCAGATGAATGCATGACTGAGGAGCTGGTGTATGGGAGAAGGATTCACGTTTTAGATCATTGGAAGCGGTTTTGTAGGAGAAGTGACCTGTACGAGAAGGACGGATTGCACCTGAATTGGAAGGGGACTAATATACTGAAGAGGGAAATTTGCTGGAGAGAGTACTGAGGGATAGAATCTATTTATATTTAGAAAATAATGGGCTTATCAGTGATAGGTAACATGGTTTTGTGTGGGGGAGATTGTGCCTTACCAATCGAGTTCTTCGAAGAACTGACCAAGTTGATAGATGAAGGAAGGGCAACTGATGCCATATACATGGACTTTAGTAAAGCATTTGATAAGGTTCCCCATGGTAAACTAATGGAGAAAGTGAAGTCACATGGTTTGCAGGGTGTTCTAGCTAGGTGGACAAAGAACTGGTTGAGCAACAGGAGACAGAGAGTAATAGTTGAAGGGAGTTTCTCAAAATGGAGAAAGGCGACCAATGGTGTTCCACAGGGGTCAGTATTGGGGCCACTGTTGTTTGTAATATGCAGAAATGATTTGGAAGAGGGCATTGTTGGTTTGAGCAGCAAGTTTGCAGATGACATGAAGATTAGTGGAGTAGCAGAAAGCATAAGGGACTGTCAAAGAATACAGGAGAACATAGATAGACTGGAGAGTAGGGCAGAAAAGTGGCAGATGGATTTCAATCCAGACAAATGTAAGGTGATGCATTTAGGCAAGTCTAATTCTAGAGTGAATTATACAATGAATGGAAGAGCCTTGGGAAAAGTTGATGGGCGAGAGATCCAGGAGTGCAGGTCCATTGTACCCTGAAGGTTGCTACACAGGTGGATAGAGTGGTCAAGAAGGCATATAGTATGCTTGCCTTCATTGGACGGGGTATTGAGTATAAGAACTGGTAAGTCATGTTAACATTATACAAGACATTGGTTCGGCTGCATTTAGAATATTGCGTACAGTCCTGGTCGCCACATTACCAAAAGGATGTGGACACATTGGACAGCGTGCAGAGAAGGTTTATGAGGATGTTGCCTGGTATGGAAGGTGCTAGCTATGAAGAGAGGTTGAGTAGGTTAGGTTTATTTTCATTAGGAAAAAGGAGATTGAGGGAGGTTTACAAAATCATGAAGGGTATAGACAGGGTGGTTAGAGACAAGCTTTTTCCCAGGCTGAAGGATTCTGTAATGAGAGGTCACGCTTTCAAGATGAGAGGTGGAAAGTTTAAGGGGGATACATGCAAGAAGTACTTCACACAGAGGGTGGTGAGTGTCTGGAACGCATTGCCAGCAGAGGTGGTGGAGGCAGGCCTGGTAAATTCATTTACGATGCATCTGGACAGATGCATGGGTAGGTGGGGAGCAGAGGGATACAAATGCTTAGGAATTGACCGACAGGTTTAGACAGTACATTTGGATCGGCTCAGGCTTGAAGGGCCGAAGGGCCTGTTCCTGGGCTGTAAGTTTTCTTTGTTCTTTGTTTTTCGTATACTGGCAGGGAAATTTGCTAGAACTGCTTGGGAGGATTTAAACTAGTAAGGTGGGGGGTGGGACCCAGGGAGATAGTGAGGAAAGAGATTAATCTAAGACTGGTACAGTTGAGAACAGAAGCGAGTCAAATAGTAAGGGCAGGCAGGGACAAGGTAGGACTAATTAATTAAACTGCATTTATTTCAATGCAAGGAAAGCAAATGAACTCAGGGCATGGTTAGGAACATAGGACTGGGATATCATAGCAATTACAAAAACATAGCTCAGGGATGGGCAGGACTAGCAGCTTAATGTTTCAGGATACAAATGCTACAGGAAGGATAGAAAGAGAAGCAAGAGAGGAGCGAGTGTGGCGTTTTTGATAAGGGATAGCATTACAGCTGTACTGACGGAGGATATTCATGGAAATACATCCAGGGAACTCTGTGAGATGCTAGAGAAGTGATTGCTGGGCCTCTTGCTGAGGCAATTGTATCATCGATAGTCACAGGTGAGGTGGCGGAAGTCTGGAGATTGGCTAATGTGCTGCCACTGTTTAAGAAGGGTGGTAAAGACAAGCTAGAGAACTATAGACCAATGAGCCTGACCTCGGTGGTGGGCAAGTTCTTGGAGGGAATCCTGAGGGACAGGATGTACATGTATTTAGAAAGGCAAGGACTGATAGTCAATATGGTTTTGTGCGTGGGAAATCATGTCTCACAAACTTGATTGAGTTTTTTGAGGAAGTAACAAAGAGGAGAGCAGAATGGTAGATGTGATCTATATGGACTTCAGTAAAGCGTTTGACAAGGTTCCCCATGGGAGACAGGTTAGCAAGGTTAGATCTGCTGTCTGGATTCAGAATTGGCTGGCTGACAAAAGGCAGAGAGTGGTTGTGGATGGAAAATATCCTGCCTGGAGGACAGTGTTGTGTGGGGTCTCACAGGGATCTGTTCTTGGGCCTCTTCTCTTTGTAGTTTTTATAAATGACTTGGATGAGGAGGTTGAGGGGTGGGTTATTAAATTTGCAGATGACACAAAGATTGGAGATGTCATCGATAGTATCGAGGGCAGGCTGCAGCGCGACATAGACAGGATGCAGAGCTGGGCTGAGAAATGGCAGATGGAGTTCAACCTGGATAAATGTGAAGTGATGCATTTTGGAAGGTAAAACTCAAATGCTGAATATAGGATTAAAGACAGGATTCTTGGCAGAGTGGAGGAACAGAGGGATCTGGTTGTGAAAGTACCCTCAAAGTTGCCACCCAAGTGGATAGGATTGTGAAGAAATCATATGGTGTTTTAGCTTTCATTAACAGGGGGATCGTGTTTAAGAGCCGCCAGGTTTTGCTGCAGTTCTACAAGTCCCTGGTGAAACCACACTTGGAATATTGCGTACAGTTCTGGTCGCCCTATTGTGGGAAAGATACAGAGGCTTTGGAGAGGTTGCAAAGAAGGTTTACCAGGATGCTGCCTGGACTGGAGGGCTTGCCTTATGAAGAAAGTTTGAATAAGCTTGGACTTTTCTCTCTGGAGAGAAGGAGGAAGAGAGGTGACCTGACCGAGGTGTACAAAATAGTCAATAGCCAGAGACTTTTCCCCAGGGCAGGATTGACTGGTACGAGGAGTTTGAAGATATTAGGAGGAAGGTGTAGAGGAGACGTCAGAGGTAGGTTCTTTATGCAGAGAGTTGTGAATACATGGAATGCTTTGCCAGCTGAGGTGATGGAAGCAGAGTCATTTGGGACATTTAAGTGACTGCTGGACATGCAGATGGATAGCAGTGAGTTGAGGGGTGCGCAGGTTAAGTTATTATATTTTACATTAGGATTAAGTCTCGGCACAACATCATGGTCCTAAGGGCCTGTTCTATGCTGTACTTTTCTATGTTCTATGTTCTATCTCATGGAATACAGGGAGAACTAGCCAACTGGATACAGAACTGGTTCAAAGATAGAAGACAGAGGATGGTGATGGAGTGTTGTTTTGCAGGTTGGAGTGCCACAAAGATCGGTGCTGGGTCCTTTTCTTTTCATCATTCATATAAAAGATTTGGATGTGAGCATCATAAGAGGTAGAGGTAGGGTTAATAAGTTTGCAGATAACACCAAGCTTGGAGGTGTAGTTGACAGCGAAGAAAGTCACCTCACATTACAAGATCTTGATCAGATGGGCCAATGGGCGGAGAAGTGGCAGATGGAATTTAATTCAGATAAATGTGAGGAGCTGCATTTTGGGAAAGCAAATCTTAGCAGGACTTATATGCATAATGGTAAGGTCCTAGGGAGTGTTTCTGAACAAAGAGACCTTAGAGTGCAGGTTCATAGCTCCTTGAAAGTGGAGTCGCAGGCAGTTAGGATAGTGAAGAAGGCATTTGGCATGCTTTCCTTTATTGGTCAATGTTTTTGAAGTAGCAACAAAGAGGATTGATGAGGGCAGAGCTGTAGATGTGATCTATATGAACTTCAGTAAGGGGTTCGACAAGGTTACACATGGGAGATTGGTTAGCAAGGTGAGATCTCACGGAATACAGGGAGAATTATTCATTTCAATACAGAACTGGCTCAAAGATAGAAGACAGAAGGTGGTGGTGGAGGGTTTTTTTCCAGACTGGAGGCCTGTGACCAGTGGAGTGCCACAAGGATCGGTGCTGGGTCCTCTACTCTTTGTCATTTACATAAATGATTTGGATGCGAGCACAAGAGGTACAGTTAGTAAGTTTGCGGATGACACCAAAATTGGAGATGTGTAGTGGACAGTGAAGAGGGTTACCTCAGATTACAACAGGATCTTGACCAGATGGACCAATGGGTTGAGAAGTGGCAGATGGAGTTTAATTCAGATAAATGCGAGGTGCTGCATTTTGGGAAAGCAAATCTTAGCAGGAATTATACACTTAATGGTAAGGTCCTAGGGAGTGTTGCTGAACAAAGAGACCTTGGAGTGTAGGTTCATAGCTCCTTGAAAGTGGAGTTGCAGGTAGATAGGATAGTGAAGAAGGCAGTGTATTGAGTACAGGAGCTGGGAGGTCATGTTGCGGCTGTACAGGACATTGGTTAGGCCAGTGTTGGAATATTGCATACAATTCTGGTTTCCTTCCTATTGGAAAGATGTTGTGAAATTTGAAAGGGTTCAGAAAAGATTTACAAGGATGTTGCCAGGGTTAGAGGCTTTGAGCTGTACGGAGAGGCTGAACAGGCTGGGGCTATTTTCCCTGGAGCTTCGGAGACTGAGGGTTTACAAAGTTATGAGGGGCATGAATAGGGTAAATAGGCAAAGTCTTTTCCCTGGGTTGGAGAAGTCCAGAACTCGAGGGCATAGGTTGAGGGTGAGAGGGAAAAGATATAAAAGGGAACTAAGGGGCAACTTTTTCATGCAGAGGGTGGTACATGCATGCAATGAGCTGCCAGAGGAAGTGGTGGAGGCTGGAACAATTGCAATATTTAAAAGGCATTTGGATGGTTATATGAATAGGAAGGGTTTGGAGGGATATGGGTTGGGTGCTGGCAGGTGGGACTAAATTGGGTTGGGACAACTGGTTGGCATGGATGGGTTGGACCAAAGGGTCTGTTTCCATGCTGCACATCTCTCTGACTCTATGACTCTATGACCTCACTCAGTATAGTGGAATACTTTTCATCTCACCATTAATGCCTTGGACCATCTCACTCATTGGCTTTTCCCATTTTCTGATATCCATTTTCCCAGTGCTTTTACTAAACTACCAACACTGTGACTTCATGTGACCTACTTGATCGCAATGCAAACACCTGCACTTTCTTACTTCTCTTTCAACTTCATGGATTTCCTTTCTAATGTGTAGCAATCTATCTTTACTACTTCAATGTGATCTCCTTTTCCTGTACCACTTAAGGATTTCTCTTTACCCAGTTTCTATTCCTCAAAGACTAAATTGATGTCGAAGAGTCTGGTGCTGGAAAAATACAACCGGTCAGGCAGCATCTGTGATGCACGAGATTCGACATTTCAGGCATAAGCCCTTCATCAGGAATAAAATTGATGTCAGAAGCCAAACTTTCATTAATAAATGCATTCAATCATCAGCTTTTTATTGTTTTAAGTGGTTCCTCACTACTTTCAGGAAGTGAATTTTTGAACTCCTCTGAAATAACCATCTCTCTAAGAGTGTTATAGATGTATTTTAATGCTGTTTGAAGTCGACTTTCATCTTTAAATGTTACCTTCTATATTTAAGTAGTTCAATTTCTCTTTTTTCTGCTTTGTTCTGCAATGACCCTCCTCTCCTTTTCTTTTCCTCTGATTTCAATTGTTTTTCAAGCTGTTTTATTTTGTTTTCTCTTTCTTTTTGTTCCACCAGGGTCACAGTGATTAGGTGGTGCTGTGTGTTATCCCTCAGTTTCCAATCTTCCTCTTCCCCTGCTCCACTCTTCCCCTCTCTATCTTCAATCTGACCCAAGGTCTTGACCTGGGGCTTTGCTGGTTTGTTTGGTTACTCCCGGTGGTAGGAGTTACTGCAGGAAAAGTCCAACATCAAGATGAGGTGAAACTGGATGTTATAAAAAGCAACAGTCCCACCAGAATCCAATTTCTGTAACCCCTGGAAAACTGCAGGTGTCTGACTGAATCCTTCCTGCACTTGGAGCAGGGGAATGGTCTGTCCACTATGTGACTGCACCACTGGGTGGCCAGCTCAGGTGGGAAACTGTATCCCTGTCATTGTCCTGATAATTCCACAGGATTTGCACATCACCATCCCAGATGATCAGTGTTAGGGCTCCCCATGACAGAACAGCATAAAAACCCCAATAAGCTTTACAGTAAATGTTTAATTGAAATTAGAGAGTGTGGGAATAGCTTGTCTCCTCAACAAGTAAAACAATAGCTGTCTATTTAAGTGAGATGGTATGTGCTGCCTTCCAAGATAACAACATTTCACGCCAATTGACTGTTGTTTTTTAAGTTTTTTTCTAATCAATCAGATACTTAAAATTAGAGCGACATTGACTTTGCTTCCAATCTGAGTCGATGTTTAAGAGGGTAATTGAAACTTCACTTCGAGGCCAGATTCGCGATGGTCATTGGCCTCTGCCTGCATTGTACCAGCAGATGCTTGAATAAGTTATTACATGCCTGAACTCTTTATCTCCACGAAACTTATTGCCTTTTAAATGTTGCTCCCACAATTTGATAATACAAATGTTTTAATTTGTTTCTTCAAAATAATCATAGATACAGTTTCCAAATAAATTTTAGACTTAACCCACACGCACAAAATCACTAAATAAAACATTGGAAAGGTTTAAAAATGTATTACAAGTAATGGTTAGGAGCATCCCCATCTCTTACCAAAGACAGCAGCTAAGAGAGTTGGAATGCTGGGAATTCTCAAAGAAGCCTTTGTTACTGCCTTGGACAAGATAATAGACACAGGTGCAATAGCTGGGAGATAAGGGTCACAAGTGACGAGGAAAATTTGATTTTTCACATACCAAAATAGACCATTTAGATCAGAGCAACAAGCAATTACTAATATAGCGTGATGTACTAAAACTCCAATCACAGTTGGACATACCAGCACTAAATAACCAATAGTACATAGGGGGAGGGAATACATGCCGCCATGTTAAAGTCACAAGAAAATGTGTAAAAGACAATTTACATGTACTTAAAATTAGAGCGACATTGACTTTGCTTCCAATCTGAGTCGATGTTTAAGAGGGTAATTGAAACTTCACTTCGAGGCCAGATTCGCGATGGTCATTGGCCTCTGCCTGCATTGTACCAGCAGATGCTTGAATAAGTTATTACATGCCTGAACTCTTTATCTCCACGAAACTTATTGCCTTTTAAATGTTGCTCCCACAATTTGATAATACAAATCCAATGAACAAAATATCCATTTGTTGCTCTCAATTGTGAACGATGCGATGTTTACCCCCAGTCTATTTAAAGCTCTCTGTCTGTCAGTTCACTGAAACACTCACTCAGGCTTTGTAATTGTTTACAGCTCTTTCCAGTTACTAAAAGCCTAAAGGAACAAGATAATTACATCTGACCGCTTGAGCCCATTCTTCCATTCAATGGCGGATCTGACATTCCTCATGTCCAATTTCCAATGTTTTTCTTGTAAACCTTACTGTGGGAATCACTACTGACGCTGGTAGTGGATAATTTGTTGATTGTGATTCTGAAAAGTAAAATTTAAATGCATCTGGAGAGGCAAGGAATGAGTCGGGATAGTCAGCATAATGTTGCATGAGGGAAATCATTTCTCACAAACTTTATTGAGCTTTTTGAAAAGTGACCAGAAAAATGATGAGGGCAGAGTGGTACACGTTGGTTGCTTGAATTTTAGTAAAACCTTTGATAAGGGTCCACATGACAGACTAATTTGTTCAGTTTGATCATTTAGGATTTTGAGTGAGTTTTCCAATTGAATACAAAATTGGCTTTATAGTCAGAGAGGGTTGTTGGAGGGTTGGAGGTTTTTCCTAAAGAGGGCAGTGTATTAGGAATGTGCACTCTGCTGCTGTAATTGGAACATTCAGGCTGAACTAGGCCTCGAGCCTGGGGCCTCTGGTGCTGCAGACTACCTGCTTGGAGGAACTCAAACCCGGGATTTTCTGTTGCTGTTGCTTCTCCCTTTGGAATGATGGTGGCCTGCATTTCTCCTTGATGAGTTGAAGACTGCCATAATAACAGCGAATACACCAAGGGGAAACTGCTGTGGATTGGGGCCTGGAGACTGACTGGTGCCTTGGGTGCTGCAGCCTGCCACCTGGAGGGATTCAAGCCTGGCACTTGCTGCTGCTGCCCTGAGAAGCGTGGTGGCCTGCATTTCTGTTTGGCTGACGCCTTAGAGTCTTCATCCGAGACCATCAACTACTTTTTCAGTCAGGTGTTCAGAACTGGACACTTGCAGTGAGAGATTGTATTTTTGGAGTCTAGGGCCTGGAACGGTTTGGACTCTGAGTCATCTGCTTTTTATTATTTTGGGAGAGCAGCACATTTTCTGCCAGTGACTATCGTCTCTGGGAATGGGGGGATCTATTGTTTTGGATCTGTGGGTTGGGTGGCAGGTTTGGACACAGCTGCCTGAGGTGACAGGCTGGCAAGTGAAGCCTCACAGGACTCTCTCAGTTTCCTTTACCTATTATTTGTGCGAGGCTAGTGTTGGTCCTGGTTTAGGGGAGGGGCTCGAATAAACAAGTGGGGGGGGTGGCAGTGCCCACTCTCCGCCTCCCCCCCTCCCGGAACCATGTTGCCATTTATTTATTGAACAAAAACAGCTTGGGGTGAAATGTTACATTGATCTCAACATGTCTATTTAGACACATTCAGAGTCTTGATGAAGGAAATTCGCACCTTCACCATCGTTGCTGCATCGAAGATGTACGGGAAGGCAGTGCTCATCCTGAAGACTGACCGAGCGATGTGCCTCATCCTAGAGAAAAGACTTACTGTTGATGGGACTTTCTTGCCTGTCGATCCTCGGGAAGTGGTTGCCCAGAGTCTAATTTATCGAATGTCTTGCCCTTTAATTCATCTGTATTCCTTCTGGCCCATCTCTGCAAGTTTGGGGAGGAAGGGGCTGGCATGGTACTGCAATTGCACAATCTGAAGGAAGCCTGCCTTCCTGCAACAGAGTTTCATCTACCTGGCCCAGGAGGAGGTTCATGGAGGGCACCTTCACAGTCTTGCACGAGAGTGCTGCTTACCGGGTGCTCTGGTAGGTGGATGGTATATAGTGTCATGTTGCAAGGAGAAAGGACACCTCTGAGGGAACTGCCTTGACTCAAAGGCTGCTGCCAAAACTCAAGTGGGTGCAGCTGGTATTATCACCCCTCCCCTCACAAACCCCATCGGCCCCCACAGCACGGAGCGACCTCATATACAGGGAAGGAAAGTCTGGAGGAAGCATTTGGGGGTGATCTCCCAGGACGATTCCCAGGGTGATTGACTTACAGTGGAATTCTCTACCACTTCTAGTGATGTCTGCTCAGCAGCAATTAATGGCTCCAGGAATGTTCAAGAACACAATGCCAGGTTGCCAGGGATTCTTTTGCAATGTCCTCTGGGAGATGGAGGGGAAAAGAACACCCACCCACCCCACCTGCTGAATAAGTTGGGATTCATTGATTTAAGTGGTGGTGATGGCACATACTGTACTCATGAAGACATCGTCAATAGTTGTGCACAGATTTCCTAACCTCTCACTCCTCAGGGAATGGGAGTACACGGTTTCAGGAGATGAAGCTATGTAGCTCCTGGACTGATGGGCAAGGGTCTTCAAGAGTCACCTGACCTCCGGTTCTGGCCAGGTGGCTATCTTGTTGGCCCCTTTATTTCAGTTGGCAATTTTGGAGGTCAAGGAGCATGTGGCAGGCTGTATGCTGCATCTCACAGTTCATTTCAGAGGGATGGTTTGTTTTGTGAATGTATGGGACCTGAGCATTCCATCAGTGAGGGCAAACTCAATCTCCTTGGGGGAGGTTTCAATTGTACCCTTGACATGCGAGACTGTGGCGGTGCCCAGAGGATCTCAGCATCCATGGGGAAGTTGAGGGATTTGATTAAGATATTTGACTTGATAGACGCCTGGCGAAATATCCATCCCAATTCCATTGCTCTCACCTTTGCGAGGCATGGGATTGGAGTGTCCAGGATTGACTGCCTCTACATTTCCAGGGCGTATGCCTCCAATCTAAAGATCTCCACCTGGCAGGTGCTGTTTTCCGATCACAACCTGCTCTGGACAGAGCCTGTTCCATTCAATGTTAGGGCGAGGTCAGCATACTGACACTTTAACAACCTGTTGCTGGAGGACGAACAGTTCTGGTTCATTTGTAATTTAAGGACCAACTGGAGAAGGTAACAGGGGAGCATCCCCTCCTTGAGGCTGTGGTGGGAGGCGAGCAAGGCTCATGTCCATTTCTTCTGTCAGCAGTGTACATGAGGGTCAACGAAGAGGCAGAAATCAGGATCAAGGGGTTTGGATTAGGAGGTGTTTGACCTGGAGTCACATCTTGGTCAGCACGATGTGGGCCTGACCCTTTTGGATGTTAACAAAGAGAAGAAGGCCACGCTCCAGGATCTGCATCTCCTTGGGTCCCTGAGTGATTACATGAGATCACGGGTCCAGTTCCTTGGTATCTCAACCGTGGCTCACCCTTCTCCTACATGGTGGAAAAAAGGTGAATAGAAGAAAACAGAGAACTGCCAGCAGCTCTACATGTTGCTAGTCGACAACAGGTCCCTGATCTCGGATTCGGAGGGCATCAGAGTCCAAGTGAAGGATTATTATTGGGCTCTCTTCTCTCCGGCTCTGTCCAGCAAGGAGGCTCACAATGTTTTAGAGTCATAGAGTCATAAAGATGTACAGCATAGAAACAGACCATTCGGTTCATCTTGTCTATACCAAACAGATATCCTAAACCAATCTCATCCTTTTTGCCAGCACTTGGCCGATAATGAGCTAAACCCTTCCTATTTATATACCCATCCAAATGACTTTCAAATGCTGTAATTGTACCAGTGCCCACCTTTTCCTCTGGCTGCTCTTTCCATACACGCACCAATCTCTGCGTGAAAGATTTGCCCACAGGTCCATTTAGATCTTTTCCATCTCACCCTAAATCTATGTCCTCTAAGTCTGGATACCCCCAAAGTGGTAAAACATTTGTCTATTTACCAATCCGTGCCTCTCATGATATTCTAAACCTCCATAAGATTCAGCCTCGACAATCCAGTGAAAACTGCCCCAGCCTATTCAGCCTCCCCCTATAGCTCAAACCCTCCAACCCTGGCAACATCTTTGGAAATCTTTTCTGAAACCTTTCAAGTTTCACGACATCTTTCCTATGGGAGGGAAACCAGAATTTTGTGGGAGGACCTGCCACAGGTCAGCCCCGAGGCTCCACATCCCTCACAGCTCAGAGGAGCTCCCCCGGGTAGGACTTGCTAAATATGGAGTTTTTCAGGGCATTCTGGGACGTACTGGGATTATGTGTGGGTCCTGGAGGAATGTGTTGCATCTGGAGCAATGCTGTTTCTTGGTGCAGGGCCATCATCACTCTGTTGCCTAAGTAGGGGGATGTCCATTTGTTAAAGAATTAGCGTCCAGTGTCTCACCTTAACTACAGAACCTTTCCCAGGACACTTTTGAATCGCTTGGCAACGTGCTGGAGGACATGGTCCACCCAGATCAGTCCTATCAGCCAAAACAACATTCACTTGATCTGAGATATTGTCCATTATTTCCAGAGGGCTGGCCTATCCAGTGCCTTTCTCTCTCTCGATCAGGAGAGGGTGTTTGATAGAGTGGATCATGAGTATGGATTCGCGACTCTGCGAGCATTTGGGTTTAGAACGCATTTTGTTGCCTGGATCCGATTTCGAGATGCTGCCATAGACTGCCTAGTGAAGGTTGACGGGTCTCACAATCTCGGACATCTCAAGGATATACTCCAGGTGCCCTTTTGAACGGCACAAAAGCGTTATTTGTACGGTTTGATAGTGCACACGCTGCACTGCCATGCTTTCACCTGCCACCCGGTGACACCTTGGCATGACATTTTGTGCCCCAGCAGCAGAATCTCCCATGGATGCTCCTCTCTGAATGGGTCCTCCCCTATTCCATCGGGGATCTGGGGTGGACAGTGCTGCACACTGCAATCTGGTGCTAACAGCAACTGAGCAGGTTTACTGGGAGCCAGACAATGAACACATACTGGATTAGATGGACTTCCACTTTTATGCTGTGTTCTTTCATCTGCAGTTCCTTTCTTAGATTTTTGAGGGGGCTGGTGGTAAAATTCTGGAAGCATTTCAGCCCCTCACTCCAAATCCACCCGGCACAGTGAGTGGCGGAAAAGTCTACTCGCCTTCTCGTCACTTTGCGCCTGGGACTGGCCAGGGTGGCCAAAACAAAAAGGCCATGCAGCAGGCCCAATTGTCCCTGACTCTTTTGCGGTTACAACCACAGTCGGTTGTCCCTAGAGACGGAGAATGCAGGGTTCACCATCACAGTTGATGGAGTGCATTATCAGCCTGGACAATGAGTTTGTGTTTGTTTCCAGTTTGATGCCCTAATAGAGCTGTCTAAATTTTCCCTTAGTTCCAATATTGGGCCCCTTGGAAGAGCCAAGGGGGGCTTCTATTTTAGCCCCATTGTGTTCCTGACTCAGATGCGCTTGATCAGGATCGGTATGAGGGGAATTTTATATTTAGTTGAACTGAGCTGGGGAAGTTCCTCTGAATCTTAAACCATTGTTGTCCCCTGGTCCAGGAGTGGGGACAGAGCAGAGGGGCTTTCTTTATTTAATTGATTCTTTATTTCTTTTCTTTGATTTTGCTTGAGTTTATTTTTATTTTGGTCCCCTGTAGTCCTGCCCAAAACAGGTTGGTGGAAACAGAGTCAAGGAAGAGCCATTGTTTGCTTGTTTATCTGTTTTTGCTTTTCCCCAGAGTAAAGGCATCTTTATTTTGGTTTAGCAAAGTCAAGCAGCTATATTTTCTGTTTTGGAAGAGCAGAACGTTTTGCTCCATGTTTCAGCCAGTCCCTGTCCCGGGAATGTGTGATGGGTACAATGTCGGGGGGTCTTGGTTTTTTTTTCTGTTTACACTTTTTATTTGAGAGTGGAGGCCTGTGACCAGCGATGATCTACATGAATCACTGCTGGTTCCACATTTGTTATATAAATGATTTACATGAGAATATAGAAGGCATGGTCAGTAAGTTTACAGATGATACCAAAATTGGTCTTTCAGTGGACACTAAAAAGATTTATTTAAGATTCCAAAGAGATCTTGATCATATGGGTGAATGGGCACACAGGAGTGACAGATGGAGTTGAATTTGGATAAATGCAAAGTATTGCATTTTGGTGAAACAAACAAGGGCAGGACTTAAACACCTGCAAGTGTGGCCTTTTGGTAGTACTGTAGAACAGAGACACTTAGGGGCACATGCACATTATTCTTTGAAGTTTATTCACACATAGACAGGGTGACTAAGAAGATGTTTATTACATTTGCCATCATTGCTCGCTCTTTTGGGTACAGGGGTGAGGACAACATTTTGAGTTTGTTCGGGATATTGGTGATGTCTCTTCTGTAGTACTGTGTCTATTTCTGGTCATTCTGTTAACAGAAGTGTTGTGACATGGAGAGGAAACCCTCTATTCATTAAACCAAACACCCAGAAAAGCTCGCCTCCCCTCATAATCTGTTAAAATATGAGTGACAGAGAACTCACAAATTCCGCTATTTAGAGAAAATAACATCAATTTATTTTTAACTCTAAAAGTGAACATTAAACAACTATTCATGATTCTAAATCTCCCCCTTTCTCTTAACTGCTTATTATCTGCCTCCATCTTTATAACAATATGCTGTTCTAATAAGACACTGATTAAAATTACAACTTAATTTCAAAACTGTACAGCGGCTGACTTTTCTCTTCCCTCTTCCGGCTGAGAATATCCCTGTGTCATCTCCTTTCTTTTTACTGCGAGTATGTTTCATATGAAACAATGATAGAAAGTTTTTCCTACTTTCTTGGAGAGCAAGATGTTAAGCCCTCCATGCATTTCTGTCACAATGCTCTCTGACCAATTTTCGAAAGGTGCATATTTTATACCCTCTGTCATTAGATCGTCGCATTGGTTCGATGTTGGCAAAACAATAAATTCAAACTTGATTGAGTTTTAGTATTGATGGGGCATAATTTAATCCATTTGGTTAAATTCAAATTGTTGTCAAAATAGCAACCAAAACTCAGGTATACATTTCACAGCCAAATGTTACATAATTTCAATTTTCCAGCTCACTCTGGGACTGCCAACTAGTCAGATACTTGGGTGCTTGCAATCTCTCAGTTCAAAACAGCATTCACTCTCTATTAAAGGTACAGTACACACCATCAACTTCATAACAGAAGGATATTGTTAAGATAGAGAAGGTTCATAAAAGGTTTCCCAGGATGCTGCCAGGAATGGAAGGTTTAAGTTAAAAGGAGAAGCTGGTAAGGAAAGCTAGGACCTTTCCCACTGGAGCACAGGAAGTTGAGGGGCAACCTTATAGAGGTTTATAAAATCATTAAGGGGATAAATAAGGGGAATGGCAAGTGTCTATACACTAGAGTGAGAGGTTTCAAGACTAGGGGGCATTTTTTTAAAGTGAGAGGAAAGAAATTTAAAAAGGAAAGATATGAGAGACAACTACTTTACATAGAAAATGATTTGTGTGTGGAATCAACTTCCAGAGGAAGTGGTGAATATGAGTACAGTTACAATATTTAAAAGACATTTGGATAAGTACATGAAGAAGAACTGTTTGGAGAGATATGGGACACGTGCAGGCAGATGGGACAAATTTAGTTTGGGATTATGATCAGCATGGGCAGGTTAGACTGAAGGGTCTGGATACTCCATGAGTCTATCGCTGTCTGCCTGCAACTTCATCACAACAAAGATTTCTATCTATCTTTAGCTGTCTTCACCCATCATTGAAGTAATTTATGTAAGTTGTAATAGATTAGGTGGTGTATTAGGCCATCTCCAACTTGGGCAAGAGATACTACTAAAGAATCCCTACAGTGAAGAAAGAGGCACCGACAGTCCGAAGAGCATGCCATCCAATCTCTCCACCTATTCCATCTCCGTAAACCGGACATGGGGTTTTTACCATGTCTAACCCACGTAACCTGTGTCCATGGACACGGTAAATCCACTTAAACTGCTCAACTTTGGACCGTGGGAGGAAACCTGAGCACCTGAAGAAAACAGGAGTAACATGCAAACAGAGTCTCGAATCAAACCTGGATTCCTGGTGCAGTGAGGCGAGATGGGATTGAGGTTCATAAGGAGTAGGTGAAAAGAGTAAATTCTGGAAAGTTTGAAAATAGGTAAGTCCCAGGGCCAGATAGGATTTACTTTACCATTCTCTGGGAAGCCAGGGAAGAGATTGCAGAGCTTTTGGCTTTAATCTTTATGCCATCATTGTCCACAGGAATACTGCCAGAAGACTGGAGGATAGTAAATGTTGTCCCCATGTTAAGAAGCGGAGTAGAGACAATCC
The DNA here is from genome assembly GCF_004010195.1 of Chiloscyllium plagiosum. NCBI lineage: Eukaryota > Metazoa > Chordata > Chondrichthyes > Orectolobiformes > Hemiscylliidae > Chiloscyllium > Chiloscyllium plagiosum. The sequence continues at coordinate 49,641,937 of NC_057736.1, read as the reverse complement.
TGGTAATTATAGACCAGTGAGCCTTACTTCGGTTGTGGGTACAGTGTCGGAAAAGGTCATAAGAGACAGGATTTATAATTATCTAGAAAGGATTAAGTTGATTAGAGATAGTCACGACAGTTTTGTGAAGGGTAGGTCATGCCTCACAAACCTTATTGAGTTCTTTGAGAAGGTGACCAAACAAGTGGATGAGGGTAAAGTAGTTGATGTGTATACATGGATTTCAGTAAGGCTCTTGATAAGGTTCTCCACAGTAGGCTATTGCATAAAATATAGAGGCATGGGATTGAGGGTGATTGAGTAGTTTGGATCAGAAATTGGCGAGTTGAACGAAGACAGAGGGTGGTGGTTGATGGGAAATGTTCATCTTGGAGTTCAGTTACTAGTAGTGTACCACATGGATCTGTTTTAGGGCTACTGCTATTTGTCATTTTTATAAATGATCTGGATGAGGATGTAGAAGGATGGGTTAGTAGATTTGTTGATGACACTAAGGTCGTGGAGTTGTGGACAATGCGGAAGGATGTTGTTGGTTACAGAGGGGCATAGATAAGCTGCAGAGCTGGGCTGAGAGGTGGAAACTGGAGTTTAATGCAGAAAAGTGTGAGATGGTTCACTTTGGAAGGAGTTACAGGAATGCAGAATACTGGGCGAAAGGTAAGATTCTTGGTTGTGTTGATGAGCAGAGAGATCTCGGTGTCCATGTACATAGATCCCTCAAAGTTGCCAATCAGATTGATAGGGTTGTTAAAAAGGCATACAGTGTGTTAGTAGAGGGATTGAGTTTCAGAACCATGAGGTCATGCTGCAGTTGTACAAAACTCTGGTGCGGCCGCACTTGGAGTATTATGTACAGTTCTGGTCACCGCATTATAGGAAGGATGTGGAAGCTTTGGAAAAGGTTCAGAGGAGATTTACTAGAATGTTGCCTGGTATGGAGGGTAGGTCTTACAAGGAAAGCTTGAGGGACTTGAGGCTGTTTTCGTTAGAGAGAAGAAGGTTGAGAGGTGACTTAATTGAGACATATAAGATAATCTTTGGGCTATAAATGTTGGACTGTGAGAGCCTTTTTACTCGGATAGCTATGGCGAGCATGAGGGGGCATAGATTCAAATTGAATGCTGATAAGTATAGGACAGATATTAAAGGTAGTTTCTTTACTCAGAAAGTAATGGGGCGTGCCACAGCAGTAGATTCGCCAACTTTAAAATTGTCATTGGATAAACGTATGGGAGATAATAGAATAGCGTAGGTTATTGGGCATCGTATTGGTTCCACAGGTTGGCACAGCATCGATGGCCGAAGGGCCTTACTGTGGTGTAACGTTCTAAGTTCTATGAAACTTGAAATTGAACCAGGCACCTTTATATCTTCGGGCTAATGTACTCCCAACCGTGCCACTTCAGCAACAACAGGTGCAAGGGAAATAAAACACCCCCCTCCATTACCAGAATGAGTGTCACTATGCAGTCCTATCTGCTTACAAATGGAAATGAAGAGAATCAATGACTTAGAAATGGAAATTAGATAAGCATTTAAGAGAACTAAACTTGCAGGACTTTGGGAAGGGAGAATGGGAATTAGCAAGACTATATTTTTGTACAGAAAGTTGGCAATGATAATGCCGGCTGAATTACTTCTTTCTGTGCCACTATGAATTAAAGAATGATTTCTGTAAACTCTGCTCATAATATAACCCTCAAGTGCAGGAATCATTGGGTAAGTCTGTGCTGCTTGCTCAGGAAGGTCTAATCTGTCCTTCCTCAATTGTGGTACCCAGCCACATCTTCTGGTACTTCTGTAGACATGATTTTGAATTTTTCAGAGCTTTTACAATGACACTGATCTCAGAGGTCTTTTCTCGAAGGCATAATAGACAAACCTTTTACCTTGTGTGGTGAAAGGCCCATGATAGTGGGGCGCTAGTGAATCAAGTGACTGTCAGATCTTATTGTGATATCTGGTTGGAATTGATGATTTGGAAATGATTCCCATTTAAAATGTTGCAAATAAAATGGACAGAAAGCAGTCCTCCCTTCAGTTTTCGGCACAATCCTCCATTGAAGATGGCAATGGAGTAGGCCTCCGCATGAGAGCTCGTCCACTCTGCTTGTATTTCTTCTTTACTTGTTGTTCTCTTTCTTTCCTTTGGTCTTTGGAGCTCAGTTGTGAAATGATGGCAGCGATGGCTGGGGGACTTTGACAGTTGGCCACAAGGAGGCTGATTGCAGTATGCGGCATCGTGATTCATCAAAGTCTGGAGCAGTACAGGAACTGGACTCTGCAGTGATACTGATGACAAGGCAGTGGAGCATTGCAACAGATTGGTCCCAGCACAGACCCGGATTGTAGTAGCAGTGACTGCTGGTGATCACCAGCAAAAGATGGCAGCAGCGGTTAGTCATAAAGAATGGAGACAGTGGTCGCAACTGTGGCTTAGATAGTAGTGGCAAGGCTTGCTCCATCCGATGAAGGTCGTCAGCAGAGAGGGCGGCTGGTAAAAACAGGTGTAGTGTGCAGGAAAGTATGCCCAGAGCAGGGGAGAGCATGCCATCTTGGGGAAAGCCCAGCCTATAATGCCTGCAGGCCCATGGCTTAAGGAAGGTCTGCAAAGTTTGACTTAACTTTATTACAATATTTCTTCACTTTTCAACTGAGCAGAGTGTAGTACTTAACTTTTTAACTTATTTCTTTATTTTTGAACTCCTGTAACTAAGGTTTTGTATCTAGGTATTTTATACCTAAGATGCTGCCATGTCCACTTCTCACTATCTCTGTAGCCTGTACCTGAGAAAACGTGATAGTCTAAGAAAATGTTCTAGCTCCAACGATCCTCCCATGAACCTTCACTCACTCCTATACAGTTTAGGATTAGTCAGGGTGCTTGTCACGCCCCTCATCTTCTTTGATTGGTTGGAGGACCAGCAGCTCCAGCTTGATCCTCCAGCCCCACTCTTTGCTGGCTATTGGTCATGAGACATCATCAATCAGGCGAGCAATGTGCTGGAGCATGTGTACAGTTAATTATGATAGGGAGTATGTGTGTCGTGAATGATAGCCAGAAAGAAGTGTTCGTCTACCACATCTACGGGTGGTTAGTAAAGGTTAAAACAGGTGGGCAGCGTGATGCATAATGTTATGGCAAGAGGTTTTATAATTACCCACTTCCGGTCTCAAGCCCCAACATGGGTTTCCGATACTGTGATTTAAGTTGCAGTGAGTGTCAGGCTCTGTCCCAGGAACTGGCCCTGGGCAATAGCTGCCATTTTGGTTCAGCAGGATGTGGGAGTGCGCAGGTGTGGTGACATAATAGTAAATGGGCATGATCGTGTGTTGCGAGGAAGTGAGGACTGCAGATGCTGGAGATCAGAGTCGAGAGTGCGGTGCTGGAAAAGCACAGCAGGTCAGGCAGCATCCGAGGAGGAGAAGAATCAACGTTTCAATGTTGCCCTTCTCCCCGGTTCCTAATCTCCCTCTTACCCTCCCATCCAACCCAATCTGACCCAGTGTCTCCACCTTGGGCTGTGCTATTTAGTTTGATTATTCCCTGTGGGAGGGTTTGTTGTGGGAAAAGTGCAATATGAAGAGGAGATGAAGCTGGATGGGATAAAAAGCAGCAATCCAACAGGAATTGAATTCATGTAACTCCCTGGAAGCTTACAGGGCTCTCAGCAGCTGGATGTCTGACTGAATCCTTCCTGCACTTGGAGCAGGGGAATGGTCTGTCCCTTGTGTGACTGCACCACTGGGTGGCCAGCTCAGGTGGGCAACTATATCCCTGTCATTGTCCTGAAATTTCTACAGGTTCTCCACAGTTTAGAACAAAGAACCTTACAGCACAGGAACAGGCCCTTTGGCCCTTCAAGACTGCGCCAGTCCAGATCCTCTATCTGAACCTGCCACCCATTTTCTCCCTGCCCATTCATGTATTTGTCTAGATACATCGTAAATGACGCTATCACTCCCATCCCTACCACCTCCACTGGCAATGCATTCCAGGCATCCATCACCCTCTGCATGAAGAACTTTCCACCTTTACTTCCCTAAACGTTTCCCCTCTCACCTTGAACACATGACCCCTAGTAATTCAGTCATCTCCTCTGGGAAAACGTTTCTTGCAATCCACCCTGTCTACACCTCTCATGATTTTGTCGGCCCCTATCAGACCTCCCCCCAATCCTCCTTCTTTCCAATGAAAATAATCCTAATCTACTCAACCTCTCCTCATAGTTAGCACCCTCCATACCAGGCAACATCTTTGTGAACTTCCTCTGCACCCTCTCCAAAACATTCACACACTTTTCGTAATGTGGTGACCGGAACTGTATGCAGTATTCCAAATGTGGCTGAACCAAATTCTTATACAACTGTAACATGACCTGCCAATTCTGGTACTCAATACCCCGTCCAATGAAGGAAAGCATGCCATATACCTTCTTGACCACTCTACTGACCTACGTTTCCACCTTCAGGGAACAATGGACCTGAGCACCCAGATCTTTCTGTACATCAACTTTATTGCATTGTTCGTTCTTGAATTGCATCTTCCAAAATGCATCACCTCGCATTTGCCCAGATTGAACTCCATATGCTATTTCTCTGCCCAATTCTCCAATCTATCTATATTCTGCTGAATTCTTTGACAGTCCTCGTCATTATCTGCTCCTCCACCAATCTTAGTGTCATCTGCAAACTCACTAATGATGCAACCTAAACCTTCCTCCAAATCATTTATTTTATCACAAACAACTGTGAGCCTAGCACGGATCCCTGTGGGACACCACTGGTCACAGGTCTCCCTTCCACTACTGCTCCCTGTCTCCTGTTGCCCAACCAGTTCTCTATCCATCTAGCTAGAACACCCTGGATCCCATGTGACTTCCCCTTCTTCATCAGCCTACCATGGGGAACTTTATCAAACGCCTTACTAAAGTCAATATATATGACATCTGCATCCCTTCCCTCATCAATCAACCTTGTCACCTCTTCAAAGAATTCTATTAGGTTTGTAAAACATGACTTTCCCAGCATAAAACCATGCTGTCTATCACTGATAAGCCCATATTCTTCCAAATAGGTATGTATCCTATCCCTTATTATCTTCTCCAGTTGCTCCCCTACCAGGTTCACAAGTCTATAATTATCTGGATTATCTGTGCTACCCTTCTTAGACATGGGGACAACATTAGCAATTCTCCAGTCCTCTGGGACCTCCCCTGTATTCGAGAATATTGCAAAGATATCTGTTAAAGCCCCAGCTATTTCCTCTTTTGCTTTCCTCAGTAAATTGAGATAGATCCCATCCATACCTGGGGACTTGTCCACCTTAATGTCTTTTAGATCATTTTCCTTCTTCACATACTGCTGCACCTGCATGCTTCCTTTCAGTGAATTGTGTACACTGACACCATGTTGACTGACTTTGTCCAATCCTGTCACTGTTTTCCAGTCTATAATTCTATGTTTTCTCACTAACTCCCTTTTTAAATAGTGGAGTTACATTAGATCCCCTACAATCTATAGGAACAGTTCCAGAATCTATAGAATGTTAAAAAATGACCATCAATTTACTCTATTTATATTCAAGCCCCTAGTTTCAGAACGCATCCACTATATCTCGGCCCACTTTGTTAAGTACTCTCGGATATAGGTTACCAGGTTGTGGGATTTGCTAGTTTTAATTCCATCACCATTTCCCTACAAATAATGATTTCCCTCTCATGTGCTCCCCAGTATTTTAGAGAAATTATTTGTGTCATCTATTGTGACGACAGAATCAAACTGTGTAGTTAATTGTTCTGTCCATCTCTTTATTCCACATTATAAGTTCTGTTTTGAATTGTAAGAGATTTGTTTTCATTTTTTTCCTCTTCATTATACCTTTTAGGAGCTTTTCATATGTAAATCCCCGCAAGCTTACTCTTTGACTTTATTTTCTACCCACAGTCAATCCCTTGTCCTCTTTTGTTGAAATCTGAGCTACTCCCAGTTTTCAGGTCCACTGATCTTATTAGCCAAGTTGTACGCCTCTTCCTTGCATCCAATCCTAATATCCCTTGTTAGCCATGGCAGAGCCACCTTTTCTATTTTCTTTTGAGCCAGACAAGAATGAACAACAGTTGGAATTCCTCCAAGTGCTTTGTATTGTTTGTCAACCCGGGTTGGGGTTGTTCTCTAAGTTATGTTCCCTGAGTTATTCTAGCCCGCTTGCCTCATACTGTCATAATTTTCTTTATTTCAATTTTGGACCTTAGTCTCAGAATCAACTCGATCACTTTCCATCTAAATGAAGATTTCTATCACAAAGTTCTTCACTGTTCCACAAGGGTCTCAAATAGATGGATTATCAATTATTCCCTTTTCATTATACAATTGAAATTTTGAAAGTAAAGATGCCCCCCTTCGTCCCAGAAGACCATAGGACTGCTCCCACAGTTGAGAGAGAGAGATGTCTAATGGTGTTTTAACCTGAGTGTCACTGTGCCTCAGCCAAGAGGCAGCATTAAGAATTTGGGACCCTCATGGTTATTTTAGCTGGTACAGGGCTTGAGAATGAGTTGTTGGTATTACTCTGCATCATAAAACAACCGATCACCTAACTGAGCTAAACCAGTCCCAGCTGTTACACAACGTTCAGGATGGCTATCCTCTATTTGCATCCTCAATGATCGATCCAGAAAACCATCTTGTACACAGTCCAGGAATGTCTTATTTGTGGTATTGTTACGGATTTGATTTGCTCAATTCACGTGCAGATTGAAGCCACCCTAAGATATAGGAGCAGAAGTAGGCTTTTGGCCCATCGAGTCTGCTTTACCTTTTGAAATGTTTTTCAACCCCATTCTCCTGCCTTCTCCCATAACTGATGATCCCCTCACTAATCAACACCTATCTATCCCTTTTGCATACACTGACTGACTTGACCTCCACAGCCCTCAACAGCAACCTCCACATTTAAGTTCTCAATGGTCATCCCTTCATCCTACAGCTGTGCCCTAGGGTGCTAGTCTGTCCTACTAGTTGAAACACCTTCTCCACCTCCACTCTATCCAGGCCTCTCAGTTTTCTCTAAGCTTCCATTACAAAGAGGCATAGACTCAGACAGCATAGAATTAGACCCCTTGGTCCAACCAGTTCATGCCAAAAATGTTCTGAAACTAAAGTCGTCCCACCTGCCTGCACTTGACCCATACCTCTCTGACAATTTATTATTCACTTACTTATTCAAATGTATTTTAAACACTGTAACTGTACCCGCATTCACCATTTTCTCTGGAAGTTAATCCACACACGAATCACTCTCTGTATAAAAAATGTTGCTCCACATGGCATTTTAAAATCTTTCTCCTTTTGCCTTAAAAATACATTGCCCAGTTTTGAAATCCCCCACCCTTGGGGTCGGGGAGAAGGGCACGGGGTGGAGTATACCTGCAATTCACCTTATCTATTATACTGCTCAAGGAAGAACTTACATAATTAGTGGTAGGACCCTCGGTAGTGTTGTATCGATGTTGGATGGAGGTGTGAGGGGAGGTGTGGGCACAGGTTTTACACCACTTATGGTGGCAAGGGAAGGTGCCAGGAGTGGAGGGTGGGTTGGTGGGGGGAAGGGGTGTGTGTGTGGGGGGAAACGTGGACCTAACGAGGGAGTCACAGAGGGAATCGTCTCTGCAGAATGCTGAAAGGGGTGGGGGAGATTGTAGGTCATGGAAATGGTGGTGGATGATGCGTCGTTCTTTCCACACCCAGCAGAGATTTTCCTGTGCATCCAAACAACTCAGATACTGTGTCCGTTGCTCTCAATGTGGTCTCCTTGACATTGGTGAGACAGGACACCAACCTGCTGAACATCTCTGGGATACATGCACCAAATAACTCCTCCCACTCTGTCAAGGACAAGCAAGTCGTGGGCCTCTTCCACTGCTAAATCCTAGCCACCTGATGATTGACAGAAGAACGCCTCATATTCGGCCTTCTGACCCTCCAACCACACGGAATCAATGTCGATTTCACCAGTTTCCTCATCTCCACTCCACTCACCTTTTCCTCAACCCTCCAAAGCGGCAACCCCCCTTTTGAACTGTCCTACCTGTCCACTTTTCTTCCCAGCTATTCGCTCCACCCTATCACAACCAACCCTATCACCATCAACGCTACCTTCACTGACTATTGCATTCCTAGCTACCATGCCCCCAGCCCCACACCCTTCCAATTATCTCTCATCCTGCTTGTCTGACCTCCCCCCTACCAATTCCTAATGAAGACCTTATGCTGGAAACGTCGACTCTCCTGCTTCTTGGATGCTGCCTGCCCGCTGTGCTTTTCCAGCACTATGCTTTTTGACACATAATTCACTATTAGTGTATCATGCAGAAACTTGTCAAAGGGTTTAGATTCCCCACAGTATGGAAACAGGCTCTTCGGCCCAACAAGTCCACACTGACCCTCCAAAGAGCAACCAACCCAGACCCATTCCCCTACCCTATATTTATTCCTGACCAATGAAACTAACACTATGGGCAATTTAGTATGGCCAATTCACCTAACATGCACATCTTTGCATTGTGGAACGAAACCAGAGCACCTGGAGGAAACCCATGCAGACACGGGGAGAATGTGCAAACTCCACACAGACAGTTACCTAATGTGGGATTCGAACACGGGTCCCTGGCGCTGTGAGGCAGCAGTGCATGCCACCAAGCCACCGTGTCGCTCAAAAGTAATGTGCAAGTAAACAATGCTGTACTGGCCTCATCAATCTTCTTGGTTATGTTATGACACAGTGGTGAACCCTTCTGTTAATTAAACCAAAAACGCAGAAAAGCTCACCTTGTCTCGTAATCTGTTAAAGTATGACTGACATAGAACTCCCAAATTCCACTATTTAAAGAAAAATGTCAATTATCCTTTAACATTAAAAGTGCATATTTAACAACAACTATTTACAACTCTAAGTCCACTTTCTCTAAATGTTTGTTATCTGTCTCCAACTGTATAACAATATACTGTTCCAATAAAAGCCCATATCAAAATGCCATCAACTTCATTTCAAAACCACACAGCAGCTGACATCATCATCAGTGTCTGTCTTCTTTCATCTGGAGATCCCCCTAGGTTGTCTTCTGTCTTCTGCTGCAAAGATGTTTCATATGAAAAATATACCTTTGATAGAGAGTGTTTTGAATGGCAATCTCACTTGATGGCAGTTTACTCTCTGTCTAACTTTCAATATGCCTTCTTATTTATACCCCAAACATTGGATCATCTCATTTGTTCAATTTTGGCAAAAGCAATAAATCATACCCAATTGTGTTTTAGTATCCTGGGGCATAGTTTAAACTGATTGGTTAAATTTGAATTGTTGTAAAAACAGCAACCAAAACTCAGGTCTTTGTTTCACATGCAAATGTTACATATTTTAACATTTCCAGCACACTCTGAGACCGCTAGTGACATGGCAGGTGCCTGCAAGCTCTCGGTATGAAACAGCTTTCACTCTCTCTTAAAGGTACGGTACAGGCATTTAACTTCATAGCAGTCACTTCATCAAAAAAATTCAATGAAATTTCTGAGACACTATTTTCCTCACACAAAACCTAATAATTCATTGCCTCTTCAACTGATAATTTTCAAATCATTTCCAACAACTTACCACCACCAAAGTCAGACTCACAGGTCTCTCACTCTGAGGCTTCTTCCTAAATCGCTTCTTAAGGTAGAACATTAACCACTCACCAGTCATTCAGCACCTCACGCATGTTTACAAATGGCACAGATATTTCTGTGAGGAGCTGTGCAATTTCCTCCTTAACTCCTGACAATGTACTGGGATACACGAGATCAGATCCCAGAAATGTATCCACCTTTATAGAATCCCTACGTGTGGAAACAGCCCATTTTGCCCAACAAGTCCATACTGACCTCCAAAGAGTAAATTACCTGATGACCTACATTTACCCCTGACTAATGCACCTAACCTATACATCCCTGAACACTATGGGCAATTTAGCATGGCCAATGCACTGAACTTGCACATTTTTGGATTGTGGGAGGAAACCGGAGCACCCGGAGGAATCCCACACAGACACAGGGAGATTATGCAAACTCCACACAGACAGTCACCCAAGGCTGGAATTGAACCCAGCAGCAGTGCTAACCACTGAGCCACCTTGCCTCCACACCACCCCTACTCCGGTCTTATACTATCTAAGAACGTCTGCACTGCCTCTCTGTGATGTGGACCGTTCTCAAAACATAAATATTTATTTCGCTGAATTCTGCAACCTCCATTCTCCAACTCATCCATGAGGACCTGGTTTCCCGAACTGAACGAATCTCATTTGCTTCCAATTGATCCCAATCCCTCTAAACATTTTCAATTCATATACCTAACTGAATGTGTTTTAAATATTGTAACTGTAACTGTACTTGCATCTACCACTTCCTCTGGCTGTTCATTCCACATACAAACCAACTTCTGTTTGAAAAGGTTGCCCCAGATCCCTGTTAAATCTTGGTCCTTTCACCTCTAATTTTGAACTCCACTATCTAAGAGAAAATAACTTTGCTGTTAACTTTACCTATACCCTGTTGTGGTTCTGTTCGCCGAGCTGGAAATATTTGTTGCAAACGTTTCGTCCCCTGTCTAGGTGATATCCTCAGTGCTTGGGAGCCTCCTGTGAAGCGCTTCTGTGGTGTTTCCTCTGGCATTTATAGTGGCCTGTCCCTGCCGCTTCCAGTTGTCAGTTTCAGCTGTCCGCTGTAGTGGCCAGTATATTGGGTCCAGGTCGATGTGTTGTTTTGTGCAGTCTTTGCATGGGATTTTGTACACTACATTGGTTTTGCTCATGCTGGGTATCGGGTCCTTCGTTCTGGTGAGTTGTTGTCTGAGGGTGGCTGTTGGTTTGTGTGCTGTTATAAGTCCTAGTGGTCGCAGTAGTCTGGCTGTCAGTTCTGAAATGCTCCTGATGTATGGTAGTGTGGCTAGTCCTTTAGGTTGCGGCATGTCCTCGTTCCATTGTCTTTCTCTTAGGCATCTGTTGCTGAAATTGCGCGGGTATCCGTTTTTGGCGAATACCTTGTACAGGTGTTCCTCTTCCTCTTTTTGCAGTTCTGGTGTGCTGCAGTGTGTTGTGGCCCTTTTGAATAGTGTCTTGATGCAACTTCGTTTGTGTGTGTTGGGGTAGTTGCTTTCATAGTTCAGGACTTGGTCTGTGTGTGTGGCTTTCCTGTATACCTTTGTGGTGAATTCTCCGTACCATCACGTCTAGGAATGGGAGTTGGTTGTCCTTTTCTTCTTCTCTCGTGAATTGGATTCCTGTTAGTGTGGCATTGATGATCCGGTGTGTTTTCTCTGTTTCTGTGTTTTTAATGATTACAAAGGTGTCATCAACATATCTGACCCAGAGTTTAGGTTGAATTTGTGATCATTAAAAACACAGAAATAGAGAAAACACACCGGATCATCAACGCCACACTAACAGGATGCCCAAGAACAGAGCTCTGTGGGACCCCACTCAACACTGACCTCCAGGTAGAATACTTTTCATTTACAAGCACTCTCTGCCTTCTGTCAGCCAACCAATTCTGAATCCATATAGCCAAATCTCCCTGATCCCATACTTCCTGACTTTATGAATGAGCCTACCATGGGGAACCCTATCAAATGCCTTGCTGAAATCCATATACACCACATCCATTGCTCGACCTTCATTGACCTGTCTTGACGCCTCCTCAAAGAACTCAATAAAGTTTGTGAGGCATGACCTGCCCCTCACAAAGCCATGCTGACTGCCTTTAATCACACTATGCTTTGCCAAATAGACATAAATCCTATCCCTCAGAATTCTTTCCAAAACTTTGCTGACCACAGACGTAAGACTGACTGGTCTGTAATTGCCAGGGATTTCCCTATTACCCTCCTTGAAAAGAGGAACAACACTCATCTCCTTGCAATCCTCTGGTACAACACCCGTGGAGAGTGAGGACGCAAATATTCTTGCCAACGGCTTCGCAACCTCCTTTCTCCCTTCACGGAGCAGCCTAGGATAAATCTGGTTTGGCCCTGGGGACTTATCAATCTTCATATTTTCCAAAATTTCTGGCACATCAACTTCATCAATCTTGATCTGGTCAAGACTGTACCCCAGCTCCTCAAAGTTTTCATTCACAGCAAAGGCCCTTTCCTCGGTGAAAATCGAAGTAAAAAACTCATTTAGAGCTTGCCCTATCTGCTCAGACTCCACACACAAGTTCCCTCCGCTATCCCTTCTCTCTGATCATTCTCATATTCCTCATGTATGAATAAAATACCTTTGGTATCTCCCTAATCCTTCCTGCCAAGCCTTTTTCATGCCCCTTCCTGGCTTTCCTCAGTCCATTTCTGAGCTCCTTTCTAACAAGCCTGTAATCCTCTAAAACTGTGCTAGATCCTTGCTTCCTCCACCTTACGGAAGTTGCCTTCTTCCTTTTGACGAGAAGCTCCTCTGTTTCTGTCATCCAAGGTTCCTTAATCTTACCTCTTCTTATCTGTCTCAGAGGAACAAATTCGTGCATCACTCGCAACAGCTGCTTGTTAAATAATCTCCACATGTCTGCTGTGCCCTTTCTGTGGAACAATTGCTCCCAGTCTGTACTTCCCAATTCCTGTCTGATAGTGGCATAATTTCCTTTTCCCCAATTAAATATCTTCCCTCGGAAACTGCTCTTTTCCCTCTCAAAGGCTAGGGTAAATGTTGGGCAGTTGTGATCACTGTCACCAAAGTGTTCTCCCACCGCGAGATCTGACACCTGTCCTAGCTCAATGCCGAGCACCAAATCCAAAATAGCCTCTCCGCTAATCGGTCTGTCTACATACGAAGTAAGGAAACCCTCCTGAACACACCTGACAAAAACAGCTCCATTCAAACCATCTGCACTTTGGAGGTTCCATCGATATTGGGAACGTTGAAATCACCCATAACAACAACCATGCTACATCTGCATTTTTCCAGAATCTGTCCACCTATGAGATCTTCAATCTCTCACCTGCTATTAGGTGGTCTGTAGAAAACCCCAAATGGAGGTGGCTGTTCCCTTGCTATTCTTAACTTCCATCCATACTGACTCAGTAGACATACCTTCCTCAATAACCTTCATTTCTGTAGTTGTGATGCACTCTCTGATTAGCAATGCTACACCCCCTCCTCTTTTTCCACCCTCTCTGTTCTTTTTAAACATACTAAACCCTGGAACACCAAGCAACCATTCCCGCCCCTGTGAAACCCATGTCTCCGTTATGGCCACAACATCGTAGCCCCAAGTACTGATCCAAGATCTAAGTGCATCACTCTTATTTCTGAACTCCTCAACCTCCTATACTCCAGCAAAAAAAGGTCCTAACCTATCCAGCTTCTCCATATATCTCAAATTGTCCTGTCCTGGTAACATAAAGACTTGAAGTGTAGAGCGAAACTACACAAAATAGAAAGTCAATCCATCCACGAGAACTATCACCTAGTCTCCATTTCGTTGGCCCTTGGTCAATAGTTTGGTAACAGGAATGTCCAGCTTCATAAATAAACAGTGAACATTTGGGTAGCTTACTCCAGAGTAAAAACTGACATGACTATTAATAGGTGGCAGGGTGGCACAGTGGTCACAGATCTGGGTTCAATTCCCGCCTCAGGCAACTGTCTTTGTGGCGTTTGCACATCCTCCCCGTGTCTGCGTGGGTTTTCTCCGGGTGCTCCGGTTTCCTCCCACAGTCCAAAAATGTGCAGGTTAGGTGAATTGGGCATGCTAAATTGCCCATAGTGTTAGGGGTATGGGTGGGTTGCTCTTCGGAGGGTCAGTGTAGACTTGTTGGGCTGAAGGGCCTGTTTCCACTCTGTAAAGTAATCTAATCTCTCTTTTTTCCTGAGTTTCAACAAAAAGATGACATCCTTGCTCTTCAACGTGCCGAACTCTTTCTCTAGTTGCTCTCTTGCTCTATATGTACTTGTAGAATCAATTTACGTTATCCTTAGCATTGGCAGATAAGGTCGTCTCATTCCCTCTTTGCCTTCCTGATTGCCCTCTTAAGCAAGCCACTACACCCTTTATACCATTCAAGAAATTCATTTGAACCCAATTGTTTGTTTCTATTATATAATTCTTTTTCGTTCCTGACTTGAGCCTCTGTATGTTCTCCAATCATACCACCCTTACCTTTCACACTAACAGGAACATCATAGAACTTGATGACTCTGAACTCTTGTTATTACACTCTTGAAAGCCTCCCATTTATCAGACACCTGTTCACCTGTGAACAGTCTACTCCAACCAACTTTTGAAAGTTCTTGTCTCTTATAATTAATATTTGTCTCACTTCAGTTAAAAACTTTATTTTTTATGGAAGGCTTATCCTTTTTCTTAACAATTTTTAAACTGTTAGAATGATGATCACTAGACCCAAAGTGTTACCCTGGTATCATTTTAGTCACTTTCCCTGCCTTATTATCGAACAGAAGCTCTGGTTTTGCGCCTTCTCTAGTATGAACATTTACGAAGTGTCCTGGAGAAGTATAGTATGGAAACAGACCCATCGGTCCAACTTGTCTATACTGACCAGATACCGCAATCCAATGTACTCCTACCTGCCAGCACCCAGCCCATATCCCTCCAAATCCTTCCTATTCACATAACCATCCAGATGCTTTGTAAATGTTGCAATTGTACGAGCCTCCATCACTTCCTCTGGCATCTCATTCCACACATGCACCACCCTCTGCGTGAACATGTTGCCCTTTGGGTCTCTTTTATATCTTTCCCCTCTCACCTTAAACCTGTATACTCTAGTTCTGGATTTCCCCACCCCAGGGAAAAGGCTTTGTCTATTTATCCTATCTAAGCACCTCATGATTTTATAAACTTCTATGAGGTCAGCCTCCGACGCTCCAGCGAAAACAGCCCTAGCCTATTCAACATCTCCCGATAGCTCAAATCATCCAACCCTGGCAATATCCTTGTAAATCTTTTCTGAACCCTTTCAAGTTTCACAACATCCTTCTGATAGGAAGGAGACCAGATGCAATATTCCAAAAGTGGCCTAACCAATATCTTGTACAGCTGCAACATGACGTCCCAGCTCCTGTACTCAATACTCTAACTAATAAAGGAAAGCATACCAACCACCTTCTTCCTATCCTGCGACAGCACTTTCAAGGAGCTATGAACTTGCACTCCAATGTCTCTTTGTTCAGCAACACTCCTTAGGACCTTACCATTAAGTGTATAAATCCTGCTAAGATTTGCTTTCCCAAGATGCTAAGATTAGTTTTGGGGCAGCTCAGTGGTTAGCACTGCTGCCTCTTAGCAGGGTCCCAGGTTCAATTCCAGCCTTGGGCAACTGTCTGTGTGGAGTTTGCACATTCTCCTTGTGTCTGAGTGGGTTTCCTCTGGGTGCTCTGGTTTGTTCCCACAGTCCAAAGATGTGCAGGTCATGTGAATTGGACATGTTAAATTTCCCGTAGTGTTAGTTGCATCAGTCAGAGGGAAATTGGTCTGGGTGGGTTACTCTTCGGAGGGTTGGCATGGACTGGTTAGGCCAAAGAGCCTGTATCCACACTGTAGTGAATCGAATCAAAATGCAGCACCTCACATTTATCTAAATTAAACTCCATTTACCACTCCTCAGCACATTGGTTCATTGATCAAAATCCCATTGCAGTCCAAGGTAACCTTCTCCGCTTTCCACTACACCTCCACTTTTGGTGTCATCTGCAAACTTACTAACCTCATATCCAAATCATTTATATAAATGATGAAAAGTAGTGGACCCAGCACCAATCCTTGTGGCACTCCAATCGGAAAAACAAATTGGCAAATAGAGTTAAAGAGAATCCAAAGAGTTTTGTTTTACAAATACATTAAGGACAAAAGGGTAACTTGGGAGAGAATAAGGCCCCTCAAAGGTCAGCAAGGCAGCCCTTGTGTTAGTGCCACAGGGGATGGGGGAGATCCTAAATGAGTATTTTGCATCAGTGTTTACTGTGGAAAAGGACATGGAAGATGTAGAATATGGGGAAATAGATGGTGACCTCTTGAAAAATGTACGTATTACAGAGGACGAAGTGCTGGATGTCTTGAAACACATAAAAGTGGATAAATCCCCAGGACCTGATCAGGTGTACTCTAGAACTCTGTGGGAAACCAGGGAAGTGATTGCTGGGCCTCTTGCTGAGATATTTGTGTCACCGATAGTCACAGGTGAGGTGCCAGAAGACTGGAAGTGGTGCCACTATTTAAGAAATGTAGTAAGGATAAGCCAGTAAACTATAGACCAGTAAGCCTGACAATGGTGGTGGGCAAGTTGTTGGAGGGAATCCTGAGGGACAGGATGTACATGTATTTGGAAAGGCAAGGACTGATTAGGAATAGTCAACATATCTTTTTGCATGGGAAATCATGCTTCACAAACTTGATTGAGTTTTTTGAAGAAGTAACAAAGAGGATTGATGAGGGCAGAGCGATAGATGTGATCTATATGGACTTCAGTAAGGCATTTGACAAGGTTTCCCATGGGAGATTGGTTAACAAAGTTAGATCTCATGGAACCATGGGAGATTGGTTAACAAAGTTAGATCTCATGGAATACGCAGAGAACTACCCATTTGGATACTGAACTGGCTCAAAGACAGAGGATGGTGGTGGAGGGTTGTTTTTGGAATTTTCTTGAACATATTTAACAAATTCTTCATACTGCAAACCTTTAACACCTTGGTATTCCTAGCCAGTGTTTTGAAAATTAAAATCACCTGTTGTTACAACCTTATTATTCTTACATATAACCTGAGATCTCTCTACATATTTGTTACTCACTTTCCACCTGACTATTGGGTGCCGATAATACAATGCCATCAAAGTGCTCATTCCTGTCTTATTTCTAATTTCAATCCATATATTTTCACTGGATGAGGTTTTAGAAATATTTTCTGTAGTTACAGCAGTTATGTTTCCTTTATCAAAAATGTAATTCCTCCTCCTTTTTTGTCTCCCTCTCTATCTTCATACTTCTAAACTACATTTAATAGAGACCCAGAGTAGGTGAACTGCTATTTTTATAGCAAACCCTTCATCCTGGGATAATTGTTGTACAGCTTTTCTAGACCCCCTCTAAGGCCAGCACATCCTTCCTTAGATACAGGGCCCTAAACTGATCACAATATTCCAACTACTAAACCTCAGTGCATCTCTGCTGTTGTATTCTAGATCTCCTGAAATAAATGTTCATCAGGCATTTGCCTCTGAACTGTGAACTGAACCTGCATGTTAACATTAAGAGAATTCTTGAATTAGTCCCTTTGCGCTTCAGATTTCTGATGCCTTTCCCTATTTAAACTACAGTCCATGCCCTTATTCTTCTGAACAAGGAGCATAACAACACTCTTTCCCATATTGTACTCCATCTGACACTTGTTTGTCAGCTTTCTTGGCCTGTCCAAATTATTCTGCAACCTCCTCACTTCCTCAACACTACCTGTCCCTCCACCTACCTTTGTGACATCTGTAAACCTGGCAGCAATGCCCTCAGTTCTTTTGACCAGATCATTAATGCATAACGTGAATACTTATGATCCAAACATTGCCTCCCCGGTTCCCCCCACCCACCGCCGTGGAACTCATCAAGTTACCAGCTGGATTCTGGGTAATCCAAGATGGAGGATGGGAAAATTTTCGGCTATAACAGCTGCTCTTTTTTTGAGATATTTTAGGTGTTGGAGCTGATTTCCTCGAATTCCAGGAGCAGTAATTACTGTTTTATATGCTGTTGCATTGTTTTGGAACTTTAGGAAAACAAGTCAAAACAACAGCAGTTTTAAAAGGGAGAAGAACAGACAAAGGAAGGACGTGGTGAGGACAGTGTAGGAGAGAGAGAGAGAGAGAGAGAACCTGCACAGTTACTACCTTTGCTGCTTTTGAATTCATGTTGGACATCAAAGTGCGTTTGGGAAAATTAACAAACAGTGAATTTCACAACTAATCTTGGAGGAACCTGTTTGGCGAAGTTCACAACAGAATCAGATAAGTTAATTGTTGTTTTAAGTCTGTCCAATAGAAAGGCTGCAGTAGTGAGTACAGTGGGTTATTGCGTGATTATATGTTTTTTGGAGATAAGTCTCTTGATTAAACTTAAAATATAGGCCATAGCTATTAATTTAACCTGGTGCAGTGTTTTGTAGAGGAATAAGACGGTGTTATTTTCTGTGTCTGTAGATTGTGAAGGAGCAAAAATGGCCTTTGCAGTGAGACGTACTTCTTGTCAGAAGTGGGAGTTTAAAGCGAGTTTAAGGGTTCCTGCGGATTATATCTCCCATAAATGCTGTTGGATGCGAATTTTATCAGATCGAATGGATCGGTTGGAGAGACAGTTAGAAGCGATGAGGAATTTGCAACAGCAACAGTATGTGATGGATGGCAGGTATTGGAAAGGGGGAAAGTCTCAGATACAGTTACATAGATGAGTTAGCTCCAGGAAGGGTAAGAGAGGTAGGCACCTAGGGCAGGAGTCTTTTGTGGATATACCCATTTCAAATAGGTATACTGTTTTGGAAAATGTTTTGGATCCTCAGGGGAACGTAGCACGAACAGCCAAGTTTCTGGTATTGAGACTGGCTCTAATGCAATGAGGGGTTTGTTGGTTTCCAAGAGATCAATTGTGTCAGGGGATTCTGTAGTCCGAGGTACAGACAGACGTTTCTGTGGCCAGCAGAGAAAAAGCAGAATGGTGTGTTGTTTCCCTGGTGCCAGGATCAAGGATGTCTCAGAGAGGGTGCAGAATGTTCTGACGGGGGAGAGGGGCCAGCAAAAGGTCATTGTCCACATTGGAACCAACCATATAGGAAGGGAAAAGGTTGAGACTCTGAAGGGAGATTACAGAGAGTTAGGTAGAAATTTAAAAAGGAGGTCCTCAAGGTTAGTAATATCTGGATTACTCCCGGTGCTACGAGCTAGTGAGGGCAGGAATAGGAGGATAGAGCAGATGAATGCATGGCTGAGGAGCTGGTGTATGGGAGAAGGATTCACATTTTTGGATAATTGGAATCTCTTTTGGGATAGAAGGGACCTGTCCAGGAAGGATGGATTGCACCTAACTTGGAAGGGGACTAATATACTGAAGAGGGAAATTTACTAGAACTGATTAGGAAGATTTAAACTAGTAAGGTGGGGCTGGTGGGATCCAGGGAGATAGTGAGGAAAGAGATCAATCTGAGACTGGTACAGTTGAGAACAGATATGAGTCAAACAGTCAGGGCAGGCAGGGACAAGGTAGGACTAATAATTTAAACTGCATTTATTTCAATGCAAGGGGTCTGAAAGGGAAGGCAGATAACTCAGGGCATGGTTAGGAACATGGGGCTGGGATATCATAGCAATTACGGAAACATGGCTCAGGGATGGGCAGGACCGGCAGCTTAATGTTCCAGGATACAAATGCTACAGGAAGGATAGAAAGGGAGGCAAGAGAAGAGGGGGAGTGGCATTTTTGATAAGGGATAGCATTACAGCTGTGTCAGGGAATTTATTTGAGTGGAACTGAGAAATAAGAAAGGGATGATAACCTTATTGGGATTGTATTATAGACCCCATAATAAGCCAGAGGGAAATTGAGAAACAAACTTGTAAGGAGATCTCAGCTATCTGTAAGAACAATTGGGTAGTTATGGTGGGGGATTTTAACTTTCCAAACATAGACTGGGACTGCCATAGTGTTAAAGGTTTAGATGGAGAGGCATTTCTTAAGTGCGTACAAGACAATTTTTAGATTAGATTAGATTACTTTAGATTACTTTACAGTGTGGAAACAGGCCCTTCGGCCCAACAAGTCCATACCGACCCGCCGAAGCGCAAACCACCCATACCCCTACATTTACCCCTTACCTAACACTATGACAATTTAACATGGCCAATTCACCTAACCTGCACATCTTTGGACTGTGGGAGGAAACCGGAGCACCCGGAGGAAACCCACGCAGACACGGGGAGAATGTGCAAACTCCACACAGCCTGAGGCGGGAATTGAACCCGGGTCTCTGGCGCTGCGAGGCAGCAGTGCTAACCACTGTGCCACCGTGCCGCTCACGGTGGCACAGCATTCAGTATTCAGTATGTGGATGTACCTACTAGAGAATGTGCAAAACTTGACCTACTCTTGGGAAATAAGGCAGGGCAGGTGAGTGAGGTGTCAGTGGGGAGCACTTTGGAGCCAGCGATCATAATTCTATTTGTTTTGAAATCATGATGGAAAGGGACAGACCAGTTCAAAATGTTGAAGTTCTAAATTGGAGAAAGGTCAATTTTGACGGTATTAGGCAAGAACTTTCGAAAGCTGATTGGAGGCAGATGTTCGCAGGTAAAGGGACGGCTGAAAAATGGGAAGCCTTCAGAAATGAGATAACAAGAATCCAGAAAAAGTATATTCCTGTCAGGGTGAAAGGAAAGGCTGGTAGGTATAGAGAACGCTGAATGACTAAAGAAATTGAGGGAAAAAGAAGGAAGCATATGTCAGGTATACACAGGATAGTATGAGTGAATCCTTAGAAGAGAATAAAGGAAGTAGGAGTATATTTAAGAGGGAAATCAGGAGGGCAAAAAGGGGACATGAGATAGCTTTGCCAAACAGAATTAAGGAGAATCCAAAGGGTTTTTTACAAATGTATTAAGGACGAAAGGGTAACGAGGGAGAGAATAGGGCCTCTCAAAGATCAGCAGGGTGGCCTTTGTGTGGAGCCACAGAAAATGGGGGAAATACTAAATGAGTATTTTGCATCAGTATTAACTGTGGAAAAGGATTTGGAAGACATGGACTGTAGGGAAATAAATGATGACATCTTGCAAAATGTCCAGATTACAGAAGAGGAAGTGCTGGATGTGTTGAAACGGGTAAAGGTGGATAAATCCCCAGGACCTGATCAGGTGTAACCAAGAACTCTGTGGGAAGCCAGAGAAGTGATTGCTGGGCCTCTTGCTGAGATATTTGTATCATCGATAGTCACAAGTGAGGTGCTAGAAGACTGGGGGTTGGCAAACGTGGTGCCACTGTTTAAGAAGGGCGGTAAAGACAAGCCAGGGAACTATAGACCAGTGAGCCTAACCTTGGTGGTGGGCAATTTGTTGGAGGGAATCCTGAGGGACAGGATTTACATGTATTTGGAAAGGCAAGGACTGATTCGAGATAGTCAACATGGCTTTTTGTATGGGAAATCATGTCTCACAAACTTGATTGAGTTTTTTGAAGAAGTAACAAAGAGGATTGATGAGGGCAGAGCAGTAGATGTGACCTATATGGACTTCAGTAAGGAGTTCGACAAGGTTCCCCATGGGAGACTGATTAGCAAGGTTAAATCTCACGGAATACAGGGAGAACTAGCCATTTGGATATAGAACTGACTCAAAGGTAGAAGGTTGTATCTGGAGGGTTGTTTTTCAGACTGGAGGCCTGTGACCAGTGGAGTGTCACAAGGATTGGGGCTAAGTCCTCTACTTTTTGTCATTTATATAAATGATTTGGATGCGAGCATAAGAGGTACAGTTAGTAAGTTTGCAGATGACACCAAAATTGGAGGTGTAGTGGACAGCGAAGAGGGTAACTTCAGATTACAACAGGATCTGGGCCAATGGGTTGAGAAGTGGCAGATGGAGTTTAATTCAGATAAATGCGAGGGGCTGCATTTTGGGAAAGCAAATCTTAGCAGGACTTATGCACTTAATGGTAATGTCCTCGGGAGCGTTGCTGAACCAAGAGACCTTGGAGTGCAGGTTCATAGCTCCTTGAAAGTGGAGTTGCAGGTAGATAGGATAGTGAAGAAGATGTTGTGAAACTTGAAAGGGTTCAGAAAAGATTTACAAGGGTATTGCCAGGGTTGGAGGATTTGGAAGAGGCTGAACAGGCTGGGGCTGTTTTCCCTGGAGCGTCGGAGGCTGAGGGGTGACCTTATAGAGATTTACAAAATTATAAGGGGCATGGATAGGATAAAAAGGCAATGTCTTTTCCCTGGGCCGGGGAGTCCGAAACTCGAGAGCATAGGTTTAGGGTGAGAGGTGAAAAGATACAAAAGAGACCTAAGGGGCAACTTTTTCACACAGAGGGTGATACGTATATGGAACGAGTTACCCAAGGAAGTGGTGGAGGCTGGTACAATTGAAACATTTAAAAAGCATCTGGATGGGTATATGAATAGGAAGGGTTTGGAGGGATATGGGCCGGATGCTGGCAGGTAGGACTAGATTGGTTTGGGATATATGGTCGACATGGACAGTTTGGACCGAAGTGTCTGTTTCCGTGTTGTACATCTCTATGACTCTATGTCTCTATAAATACATGGATAGGAAAAATTTAGAAGGATATGGGCCAAGTGCAGGGAAATGGGGTTCGTGTTGACAGACGTTTTGGCCGGCATGGACCAGTTTGGGCCAAAGACCCTGTCCCTGTCTGTCAGACTCTGTGACTCTAAATTTGCTGCCTGTGTCTTTCTCTCCTCTTCACCTGACTAATGTGCAGCGCTATGAGAGCTTGTGTTTTCAAATAAACCTGTTAGATTATAACTTGGTGTCATGTGATTTCTGACCTTGTCCATCCCAGTCCAATTCTAGCGCATCCACATCTGTGACACAGACCTGGATTGTCTGTGAGGAATTTGGCTGCAAGACAATATCCCGAAATACTGCTCAATCCACAGTTAGCCTCAAAAGACAGCTTCAAATGGATAGTGCTGCAAATAATTAAGGAAGAAAATAGAACTTTGGCCTTAATTACTCATTAATTTATTGTCCCTTAATTCCTAACCATCTCTGATAGAAATCCCACAATCATGAACACGAGGAATGAGGCCACCCTTTTAGTCAGGCAAATAAACATATGAAGTTGAGAGAATAAATAGTGGCAATAGATTTTCCCAGGATTAGAAAAGAAACGGAAAGAGGAGACATTGCTTTGCTCCCAGATGTTGCACAGAAGAGGAAGTCTCACTCTGAACACATTTGCATTGTGAGTTCCATAATGTAGGAATGGGGCTTGCCTGAAGCAGTCATTAGGAATCGCTGTGCTCGGCGGTGACTTCCTCAGGTTCAGGGCTCGTGGACATGGGACCCCCACCCCCACCCATTGCTTCCCCCTCTTCCTCTTGGAGCTGAGGTTTTCAGGACAACCAGCTTGCAGTTTGGGTAAAAGCAAGAAGCCACTCAAAGAATTGCCCCTCTCCATCCCGCTCTCTCTCATGGCAATTGATAATTAAGAAGGTGATTTTCAGAAGGCCTTGGATTGTTTTATCTGTTTAAGATTTTCCTGTTCCATCTGTGGGGGACGATGTGGAACATGTGGAAGTAGAGAGGGAAGACCTGAAGGAATTTGAAAAGAATTATGGCAATTTTAAACTTGTGGTGGGACTGAACAGAGGGCCTTAAATTTGGTTAAGGTACTTGTTGACGAGATGTAAGCAGTGTTGCTTGATTCAGCATTTATTGTCCATCTCAGGTGCTCTGTAGAAAGGGCTGCCATGGACCATGTCTGTGGTCATTGATCGCCCAGTATCAGGTGGACCAGGCAAGGATCTTCTCCTGGAGCTGCAGTCTATCAGTTTAGGATGGGTGAAATAATGTTCGACAAATTTGGCGTTTATTTTGACAGCACTTGAATATACAAGCAGGGATGTAATTCTGAGGCTTTATAAGGTTCTGGCCAGACCACATTTGGAGTATTGCATGCAGTTTTGGACCTCATATCTCAGGAAGGATCGACTAGCTCTGGAGTGGAATCAGGGGAGGTTCACAAGAATGGTCCCAGGAATGAAAAGCTTAATTTTTGAGGAATGTTTGAGGACTCTTGGACTATACATAATGGAGTTTAGAAAGATGAGGGGGGATTTAATTAAAGCATACAGAATACTGAATGGCATGGATAGAGTGGATATTGGGAAGATGCTTCCACTGGCAGGAGAGACTAGGGCCAAAGGGCACAGCCTTAGAGTAAAGGAGAAAACTCTTCAGCCAGAGAATGGTGTATCTATAGAATTCACTCCCAGAAACCTGTGGACGCCAGGTCATTGAGTATATTAAAAAAGGAGATAGATAGGTTCTTGATTGTCAACAGGATCAAGGGTTAATGGGAGACATCGGAAGAATGGGGTTGAGAAACTTATCAGCCATGATTGAATGGCGGAGCAGACTCAATAGGCTGAATAGACTAATTTCTGCTCCTATGTCTTATGGTCTTCTGGCCTTAAATTGACTGAGATTTTGTTTTGAAGACATAACTGGTGGAACCAGTAGATAGTAGCATTTGGATTTTCTGGAAGCTTTGGGTAAAGTCCCACTTAAGAGGTTAGTGTGCAAAATGAAAGGGCACAGGATTGTTGGGAATATTTTGGTGTGTGTTGATAATTAATTAGCAGACAAGAAACAGCGTAGACTTAAATGAATCTTTATCAGAATAGGACCCCAACTATTCAAAGTATACATCAACTATTTGGAGGAGGCAATCTAATGTAAAATTTCCAAGTTGATTGACACAGAACTAGGGTGATTGTGAGTGAGCAGGATACAAAGAGGCCTCAGGGTAATTTTAAAAATTTGAATGAATAGCAAATACAGGGCAGATGCAGTGTCAATGTGTAGTTATTGACATTGGTGGAAAATTGAGAACAGCAGAGTATAATTTAAATTTTGGCAGATTTGGAAATGTTGATGTCCAAAGGGATCTAGGTATGCTTGTACATCTGTCATTCAGGCAAGCACGTGGGCATAGCAAGCAGATAGGAAGGCAACGTTGTATATCATTGAATACAAGAGCAAATTGCAGGTTTGTA
Organism: Chiloscyllium plagiosum; assembly: GCF_004010195.1. Lineage (NCBI taxonomy): Eukaryota > Metazoa > Chordata > Chondrichthyes > Orectolobiformes > Hemiscylliidae > Chiloscyllium > Chiloscyllium plagiosum. Next base: position 49,617,116 of record NC_057736.1, on the reverse strand, counting down.
AGGCCATGTCTGGAGTCTTTGAGCAACTTTGGTGTCCTTCATGAAGAAACATTTATCTTGCTGCAGGCCAGCAGTAATGTCTTGTAGTAATGAATGAGGGATACAATTTATCACTGTCCTTGTATCTGGAGGAAGCTCTCTCCTTGTGTTCAGTCAAATTTGGAGATGATGTCACTTGTTGACAACTCCTTAAAGATTTGTCCACCATGGGAATGAGTGATGTTCCCTCACTCCCCCTTCTTTCCCCTGTCACAGGAAACACAGACTCTGATGGCGCCATTTAATTTAGACACATTCACTGCAGGGCTCACCCTCAAAGAAAGGGATTAGATTAGATTCCCTACAGTGTGGAAACAGGCCCTTCAGCCCAACCAGTCCACACAGACCCTCCAAAGAGTAACCCACGCAGACCCATTTACCTCTGACTAATGCACCTAACACGATGGGAATTTAGCATGGCCAATTCACATCTTTGACCTGCACATCTTTGGATTGTGGGATGAAACCGGAGCACCCGAAGGAAACCCACGCAGACACGGGGAGAATGTGCAAACTCCACACATTGAATTGAGCCTGGGATCCTTGTGCTGTGAGACAGCCGTGCTAACCACTGAGCCACCGTGCCACCCTCGATGTGGATAAAGCAATTCAAGAGGAATAGTGTGAAATGTTAGACAAAATAATCATCATGACAGAATAATCATCACGAGAGAGAACATATTAAAGCAGTTGGAATGACTGAACATGGATAAGTCACCAGGGTGAATTGGATAGTTCCCCAGGATATTGAAGGAGGTCAGGAAGGAAATAGCAGCTGCTGTGAAAATTATTTTCCAATCTTCACATGACACAGATGAGGTGCCAGAGGGCTGGAGGAATACAAATGTGGTTTCTTTGTTGAAAAAGGGGACAAAGGAAATGGCAAACAACCCTACGCCAGTCAGTCTTACTTGACTCGTGGCCAATTGTAAGAATCAATGCGGACAGATGACATAAATTGTCAATGAGAAATGCATGGGATAGTCAGTAATGATTTGTTAAGGGAAGGGCATGCTTAACAAATTTGATTGAATTTTTTTTAAGGCATGGACAAGGAGAATTGTTACGGGTAGTGAAGTAAATGTCATCTACATAGATTTATTGAGGTATTTGGTCAAAAGTAAAAGTCCATGCAATACAAGATTATGTATCAAATTGGATTCTCTGCTTCAGGTGCTTCTGACATCTTTCCATTTGCAAGCTCTAGCAGGAAACTGATATTGAAAGCAGTTAAGTTGTTTCAGAGCTGAGTGTTTTTGACTATGCAGGAGCAAATTTGAGCTTTTAGCTATGTTCTGTTATGTGTGAAAGATTGCATGGGCTGGGGTTAGCATGACTTCTTTACACTGGGTCTGAATACGTGACCATCATTGTTGTATTTCTCCTCAGCCCTACCAGATCTCCTCTCTACCATTGTCTTACTTGGCTGGTGGGCAAATTGTAAGAATCAATGCAGACAGATGAGATAAATTGTCAATGAGAAATGCATGGACTAGTCAGGGATAGTCAGTAATAGTCTCTGTCCCTGACAATGGTTATACCTTAGCTCTGTTTTGTATTTCACTGTTACTTCTTCTGCAGAAGTTGGATTTTTTGTTAATCAAATTCCTAACTCATCCATTTCTCATTTTGTCATCTTCTACTGTTGTTAATACATTCCAGTTGTTTTTGATGGGAATATTCAGAATAAAATTCCCATGAATTAGCTTAACGTTAAATGCAGTGCATTGAGTCTTTTTCATACATGCAACACAAGTGAGTACCTTTTGAAGGCTCTCCCTCTTTTTTCCAACAAGTGTGGGAGGTTCAAAGAGTTTAGACCCCACTAAAATTGTGAAAATCTGATCAGTTGCCTCAGCTGCTCCCCTCCCTTCCACAGCTTGCTGGGTCAAACTGCCTCTCAAGTTCCTTCTTCCCTGACCCCAGACCCCACAGCTTTCTCCAGTTTCTCCTGTCAGAGCTTGTCTTGTCCATGAAACCCACATATTTTTCCACTGACCTTTCTCCCTAAACATGCTTGCTGATATTGTTAACAGTACAGTGAGGCTGAACCACTCTGTTCACAGTCTCAGTCACAGATTTAACCTCAAGACGAATTTTTACCAAAAATCCACACCATCTGCATAATGTTAGCCATCTCTACCCTAGCTCTGAAACCCTCATCTGTGCTCGTGTTCTCTTTAGAAACAGAAGCAAAGAAGATAGAAGCAGGAGGAGGCTATTCGACCTTTGGAGCCAGCTCCACCATTCATCACTATCATGAGAGATTGTCCAACTCAAGAGCATAATCCACCTTTCTCCTCATAATCTTTGATCCCATTCACCACTAGTACCACATAGAACATAGAACATGACAGCACAGTACAGGCTCTTGGGCCCACGATGTTGTGCCGACCTGTGGAACCAAACTGAAGCCCATCTAACCTGCACTATTCCATTCTCGTCCACATACCTATCCAAAGCCATTTAAATGCCCTTAAAGTTGCCGAGTCTACTGTTGTTGCAGGCAGTGCATTCCATGCCCCTACTACTCTCTGAGTAAAGGAACTTCTTTTGATATCTGTCCTATATCTATTGCCCCTCAATTTAAAGCTATGTTCCCTCGTGCTAGCCATCACCATCCAAGGAAAAAGAATCTCACTGTCCACCTTATCTAACCCTCTGATTATCATATATGTCTCAATTAAGTCACCTCTGAAACTTCTTCTCTCGAATAAAAACAGCCTCAAGTCCCTCAGACTTTCCTTTGTAAGACCTTCCCTCCAACCAAGCAACATCCCAGTAAATCTCTTCTGAACTCTTTCCAAAGCTTCCACATCCTTCCTATAATGCGGTAACCAGAACTGTACACAATACTCCAAATGTGGCAGCACCAGAGTTTTGTACAGCTGCAAAATGACCTCATGGCTCTGAAACTCAACCCCACTACCAATAAAGGCTAACACACTGTATGCCTTCTTAAACAACCTTATCAACCTGGTTGGCAACTTTCAAGGATCTGTGTATATGCACATCGAAATCTCTGCTCATCTACACTACTAAGAATCTTAACATTTGCCCAGTACCCTGCATTCCTATTACTCCTGCCAAAGTGAATCACCTCACACTTTTCCGCATTAAACTCCATTTGCTACCTCTCAGCTCAGCTCTGCAGCTTATCTATGTCTCTGTGTAACCTGCAATATCTTTCATCGCTATCCACAACTCCACCAACCTTAGTGTCATCACAAGTTTACTAAGCCATCCTTCTATGCCCTCATCGAGGTCATTTATAAAAATGACAAACAATGGTGGACCCAAAACAGATCCTCGTGGTACCCCATTAGTAACTGAACTCCAGGATGAATATTTCCCATTGGCCATCATCCTCTGTCTTCTTTCAGCTAGCCAATTTCTGATCCAAACTGCTAAATCACCCTCAATCTCATGTCTCTGTATTTTGTGCAATAGCCTAGCGTGGGGAACCTTATCAAACGCCTTACCGAAACCCATATACATCACATTAACTGTTGACCCCGCATCCAGCTGTTTGGTCACCCTCTCAAAGAACTCAATAGGTTTGTAAGGCATGAGCACTGTGTAGACTATCCCTAATCAAATTATTCCTTTCCAGATGATTATAAATCATATCTCTTATAACCTTTTCCAACACTTTACCCACAACTGAAGTAAGCATTACAGGTCTATAATTTCCAGGGTTGTCTCTACTCCCTTTCTTGAACATTTGCTATCCTCCAGTCTTCTGGCACTATTTCTGTAGACAATAACGCCATAAAGATCAAAGTCAAAGGCTTGGCAATCTCCTCCCTAGCTTCCTAGAGAATCCGAGGATAAATCCCATCCAGCCCAGGCGACTTATCTATTTTTACACTTTCCAGATTGCTAACACCTCCTCCTTGTGAACCTCAATCTCTAGTAGCCTGTATCTCAGTATTCTCCTCGACCACATTGTCTTTTTCTAGTGTGAATATTGACGAAAAGTATTCATTTAGCACTTCCCCTACGTCCTTTGACTCGACGCCAACTTCCTACTAATATGCTTGATTGTCCCTAATCTTACTCTAGTCATCCTTTTATTCATGCTATACCTATACAAAGCCTTAGTGTTTTCCTTGATGCTATGTGAAAGTGAGGAATGCAGATGCTGGAGATGAGAGTCGAGAGTGTGGTGCTGGAAAAGCACAGCAGGTCAGGCAGCATCTGAGGAGCAGGAGCAATTTGGGCAAAGCCCTTCATCAGCAATGTATTTCTCATTTTCCTCCTGGCTCTTCTTAGCTCTCTCGTTAGGTCCTTCCTGGCTAACTTGTTCCTCTCAAGCACCTAACTGAGTCATCACGTCTCATCCTAACATAGTTAAAAATCACACAACACCAGGTTATAGTCCAACAGGTTTAATTGGAAGCACACTAGCTTTCGGAGTGACAATCATGACAATCACCTGATGAAGAAGCGTCGCTCCGAAAGCTAGTGTGCTTCCAATTAAACCTGTTGGACTATAACCTGGTGTTGTGTGATTTTTAACTTTGTACACCCCAGTCCAACACCGGCATCTCTGAATCATCCTAACATAAACCTTCTTCTTCCTCTTGACAAGAGATTTAACTTCCTTAGTAAACCATGGCTCCCTCATTAGACAACTGTCTGACAGGTGCATACTCAAGGACCCACAGTCCTTGAATAAGCTCCACATTTCAACTTATGTCATTCCCTGCAGTTTCCTTCCCCTTCCTATGCATCCTAATTGCACCGTAATTGCCTTTCTCTCAGCTATAACGTTTGCCCTGTGGTATATACCTCTCGTTTTCCATCACTAAAGTAAACATAACCAAATTGTGGTCATTACCACCAAAGTGTTCACCTACCTCTAAATTTAACACTTGGCCGGGTTCATTACCCAGTACCAAATCTAATGTGGCCTCACCCCTTGTTGGCTTGTTGACATACTGCGTCAGAAAACCCTCCTGCAGACATTGGACAAAAACTGACCCATGTAAAGTACTTGAACTAGTGACCACCTCTTGAATTCATTCAATGTTTTGGCACGAACTACTTCCTGTGACAATGAATTTCACAGTCTCACCACTCTTTGGGTGAAGAAATGTCTCCTCACCTTCATCCTAAATGGTCTACCCAAATCCTCAGACTGTGACCCCCAAAGATCTGCATCTACGCTGTCTCGTCCTGTCAGAATTTTATAAGTCTCTATGAAATCCCTCTTCACTCTTCTGGACTAAAACGAAAACAATCCTAATATTGTCAATCACTCCTCATACATCAGTTCCGCCATCCCCAGAATCAGCCTGGTAAACCTTCGCTGCACTCTCTTGAGAACAGAAATATCCTTCCTCAGAAAAGGAATCAAAAACTGCACACAATATTCCAAGCGAGGCCTCAGCAAGGCCCTGTATAACTGCAACAACACATCCCTGCTCATGTACTGAAAACATTTCGTAATGAAGGTTCTATTTGTCTTCTTTAACGACTGCTGTACCTGCACTCAGGTCCCACTGCATACTCCTCTCTCCCAGTTTACAGCCATTCAAGGAGTAATCTGCCTTCTTTTTGCATCCAAAGTGAATAACCTCACATTTATCCAAATTATACTGCATCTGCCATTGATTTGCCCACTCACCCAACCTGTCCAAATCATACTGAAGGATCTCTGCATCCTCAATACAGCTCACCCACCACCACCCCCACCCCGCACACCCAAATTGGTAGTATCTGAAAACTTTCAGATGTTATATTTTGTTACCTCATTCAAATCATTAATACACATTGTGAGCAGGTGAGATCCCAGCAGTGATCCCTGTAGCACCCCATTAGTCACCGCCTGCTAATTTGAAAAGAGCTCATTAATTCTTACTTTTTGTTTCTTCTCTGTCAATCAGTTTTCTATCCATCTCAATATACTTCCCCAATCCCAAAGTGCTTTAACCTTGTACAATAATCTCTTATGTGTGACTTTCTCAATGATTTCAGAAATGCGAAATCAACTTGTTCCCCCTCAATAACTCTATAAGTTACATAGAATTTCAACAGGCTTGTCAAACATGATCTCCCTTTCATAAATACATGCTGACTCTGTCTGATCCTGTCACTGCTTTCTGAATGCTCTGCTAAAAAGTGCTTGATAATGGATTCGAGAATTTTCCTCACTACCACTGTATCCTCATACCACTGTTTGGCTGACAGATCCATAATTTCCTAGTTTTTCTCTGCCTCCCTTTCTGAACATTGGAATGACACCCCCTTGGAATGGTATTGAGACTTGACAATTCCAATACATTCCTGCTCAGGTTCTCACATTCACCCCAGCTCTGTGTCGGAATGTGAAATCTTCCAAATCTCCATTGTGCAATTTCTGTTCCACATTCCCTCTAAACTCTGTGTGTGTGCAATTGCTCCAAGTTTAGCTGCTCTCACTAAGGTCTTGCCATCCAATTTCAGAAGTTGTGTCCATGCACCGTCTCTGGAGGCCGGCACACGCAGAATGAAAATTAGAAGGAATGCTGGTCCTGTTCACCTACCACCCTCTTTGTTCTCTGACAGCGTTGCTGCTCATTTCCTTTTCTGCACTGACCTCTGAGGTCTGTATGCTGCAGAAATGCTTGATTGCTGGACCTAGAGATTCAATGGACATTTTTACCTGTCGTTGTAGTGAATCTGTTAGTCTTTGCCCCAGACATCTAGCTCCTCCCTCGGCTGAAATCCAAATGTTAAAGCATTGATAGAATTTTATTTCTCCAATCCCAGACTTTTCTTTCCCTCTATCTTGTCTGGTTTGAGTTCTCCATACCTTGATTTCAATCTCTTACTGCACACAATAAAATAATAGTTTTGTTCCATGGTCATGGAAAACTTGAAAAATGTAGAAGAATAAATGAATTACTGCTCATTTTCAAATTATTTAAAATAACCTTTCTCCAATTTGAATGAGCTGATTATAGTAGAAATCAGTTGAGGTTTCAAAGTTTGCAGATTTGAAGGTAGGAATATTGAGTAAATCCCTTTGCATTCTCGAAATGACAGAACTGTCTGTCTCCTTATCTGAGAAACTAAGTTCAACTGTAGTGGTATAGTGGAAGACTTTTAACAAGATATGTTCTAACTCTTAGCAACAATGTATCCCAATCAGAAAGTCACTAATGATTAAGAGCAGCATTAAGTTGAAAGGAACACTGTACAAATTTGCGAAGGTTAGTAGTAGGTCAGAAGTTTGGACAAATGTGAGGAACCAGAAAATAATGATTATGAAGAACAAGGAGAATGTAGAGTTAAGCTGGAAAGGGTTTGGAAGGGATTTACCGTGATGTTGCTGGGAAAGGAAGGTTTGAGTTATAATGAGAATCTGGATAGGATGGAACTGTTTTCACTGGAGCGTAAGAGGTTGAGACCTTATCGAGATTTATAAAATCAAGGTTAATAATAAGTGTATTTTTCAAAAGATAAAGGATTTCAATGGGTGCATATTTTTAAGGTAAATGGAGACAAATAAAAAAAAGATGGAACATTTACTTTTAAAAAGGTGGTTTGTGTATAGAATGAACTTCCTGAGGAAGTGGTGGATGTCAGCATAGTCGCAATGTGTAAAGAATCTTAAATAAGTACATTGTTACAAAAGGTTTGGAGGGATATTGGCCAGGTAGATGGTACTAGTTCAGTTTTGGATAATGTTCAGTATGGACTGGTTGGAACTGAAGGGTCTGTTTCTGTGCTGTATGACTCTAAGAGAGAATGCATGCCAATGTTACAATGCACTTGGGAAAGTGCACTGATTCTTAAGCCTCACTATTCACTGGGTTACCAGAGAGTTTAATAATCTAATCTGAGCACACAAAATGGCCGATTTAGCAATCTGTTGCATCAAATTAATACAAATACAACCAAGTTCTTTACTTAACAAGAACTCCTGTGTACTACCAAAAAGAGACTCCAGAACAGTTTGCACGTAAGTTTTCTCATTATCCGCAAATGGAGATGATATTTGAGTTCCTGATGTGCAGGAACAAGAATCCTTTCAATGTCTCAGAACTTTAAATATCACCGTGGAACATCAGAGTCAATGTCTCAGTGTCAACCGAGATGGGGAAGTCGAAATCACCCCACAAACTGCTCGCAAACTTTCAATTTCCAAAGTTCAGTTTCAGGGTCTGATGTTCTCGGTGATATTTCCTGGTCAAAAAAAAAAAGCTGCAAACTTTACTCCAGTCAGGTGGAAGGTGACCCTTTACATTTCTGATCCATAGTCAGATGTGTTACTTATTACACCATAGACTCCATCCATTCCCAATGCCTACATGCTGCAGAGTTATGGTTTTGACAGGGACTTCAGCATCACTGCTCCACTTCAGTGGTCCCCACTTTGAAAAGTGGTGTATTTCACTGGCAACTAAAAAGCACATTCATCCTTAGGTGGCTGCTTCAGTATCACATCTATCTCTGCTGGAACCTTTCACCTTTTTATTCACAGTTACTCTGTTATTTTATGACCCTCTCCAACGAAATGTACTTATGATCTGATAATTCTCAACTGTCCTGCCTTTCCCATTACCCTTGATCAAAAATCTTTCAATACTTTCATACACTCAATGAGCCAGTCTCGACAGCTGTCTGTGGTGAAGAATTCCATAGATTCACAACCCTCCGAGGGAAGAAATTCCTCCTCATCCCTATCGTAAACGTGTGACCCTTATTCTGAGATTCTGCCCTCTGGTCTAAGACTGTCCCAGAAAAAGAAGAAAGTGGGGATTGCAGATGCTGGAGATCAGAGTCAAAAAGTGTGGTGCTGGAAAAGCACAGCCAGTCAGGCAGCATCCGAGGAGCAAAGAGTCGATGTTTCAAGCATAAACTGTTCGTCAGCAATGCCAGAAAGGGAAACAACCCTTTATTAATGCCCTCCAATATTAATGCTTGGTTTGAAAATAAAAATCAACAAGATCACTTATATTTTGCCACATACTATAGCTGCCTATATGTTCAAGTATCATAATTATGGAATTTTTTGATAGGCAAGGGAGTGAAAGCTTCTGTAGGCAGGAAAGTGGAGCAATGATCTGATTGAATGGTGAAGTTAAACTGATCTCTTGATCAGTTTAGCTCTGCTTCTTCTCCTGCCCAAGGGAAGCCTCAGCTCATGATTTACAAGGATCCACATGCTGACTCAAAATTCCAACAAATGAAACTACAGATTCACTATCAACTGTTTTATTGGAAAAAGGACTCTTGATTTAAATTTTATAGGATAAGTTATTTAGCAGAGGTTTATAAGGACTCACTTGTTCAGTCAGCTCATGTTATAGACCTTCAAAGCCTGCAATCAGTTACACAGCCTTCTGCTCGCTCACTCCTCTTGCTGTGAGTTTCCAGGACAATCAATCCTCACTTGGCATGAAGTCCAGTCAGCAGACATTCAGAACATCAGAGGAAGGAAAACAGATTTTGAATTTGACTCCTAAAAAACAAAGAGACACACATGATTAATGTTAAAAGAGCCATTTAAAATTAGTCAAGTGAATAATTGATAGTAATATGCTTTATTTGGAAAAGTTTAAAATTAAATGCACATTGATAATGTTCACTTTCTTCTACCTTGTTTTCAAAGGGTTCATATGTTCATATGTACCTTTCACCTACCGTTTTGATAAGTTAAATGGCAGCTCAGAATAGCTCAATGGATGAAACAGCAGCAGAGGTAAGGCTGAGAACGGGAGATAGGCAGAGGGAGGGAGAGAGAGAGAAAAGTGTGAGTCAGAAAGGAAAGTGATGGGAGAGATGGGTTTGGTATTCAGTCTTTGAGATGAGAAAGTCAGGCATATAGGAACAGGAGTAGGTCATTAAATCCCTCAAAAAAGGTGGTGCTGGAAAAGCACATCAGGTCAGGCAGCATCCAAGGAGCAGAACATTCTGGCTGAAGGGCTTATGCCTGAACGTTGATTCTCCCTTGCTCCTGAGATGCTGCCTGACCTGCTGGGCCTTTCCCGCGCCACAGTTTTTGACTTTGATCTCCAGCATCTGCAGTCCTCACTATTCAGTCCCTCAAGCTTGGTCCCCTTTCAATCAGATCAGTACAGTTGATATGTGGCCAAATTCCATATTCTGATCTTTGGCCCATATTGCTTAATACTTTTATGTAATAAATAATGATTTATCTCAGATTTACAATCAATAATTGATCTAGCATCTATGACCATTGTGGAAGAAAGTGCCAAACATCCACCATCATTATGTGTAGAAGTTCTTCACATCATCTCTCCGGAATGGTCTGATGCTATTTCTCAGACAATGCCACCTAGTTCCAGAATATCCGACTGGTGTATATAATTTACTTTTTCTGCACTGCTTTTTTTCCTGCTAATACCTTGCAAACTATGATCAGTCCAAGCCTTAATCTACTAAATTTGGAAAAAATAGGCCTACTTTGTATAGTTTCATTTCAAAACTTAACTCCTGAAGTCATATATCATTCTTGTAAATCTACTGTCTCCCTCCAAGGCCAGTACATCCTAGCCAAACCCTGGTGCTCAGATATGCTCATAGTAGTTCAAGGGATCTAACATTTTATATAACTGCAGCATAAATTCTGAATCCTTTTACTCCAATATTCTAGATGTTAGAGGAAATATTCTATTAGCCTTTGTGAATAGTTTCTGCAACTGTTTGTGGCATCTCAAAAGATATATGCAACTGAAGCCCAAATCTCTTTGGGTGGCACACCGTCCAAAAAATATACTGATCTCGGCAGTTTCAGTTCAAAATGCATCTGCTGCAGTTTTGCCCAGTCACCGAGTGTATCAGACATTTCACACTGAGGAAATCCAGACATTTCCTCAGTGTGACAAATTCTAATGCCTCCGAACCTGTGTCACCAAGAGTTAAGTTTTGGGAGGCCTGAGAATTGCTCATTAGTGGGGCAGGGGAAGTCAGGCTTGATTATTAATGTATTTGGGCTTTAATCATTCATGCAATGATGTCTGGATAATTTGTTTTATATAGTTGCAGTGATTGAGCTTGCGGTATAACAGAATCCTGTTTAATTGTTGTAACAGGGCTCTGATTGTCCATTGTAATAACATGGCTATTATAAATATTAGCATCCCAATTACTGGTGAAGTTATTTCCCAAATACTGAAGGGATAAGTGTCTGATTACTTGGGGAACAGGAACTGTGTAAATAATCCTGATTCATCACAAAGCCATACAATAGATTGATAAGTCCCCAGGGCCAGACCAGATTTATCGTAGGCTGCTCTGCGAAGGGAGAAAGAAGGTTGCTAAGCCGCTGGCGAGGATATTTGCCTCCTCACTCTCCATGGAGGTCGTACTGGAGGAATGGAAGGAGGCAAATGCTGTTCCTCTTTTCAAGGAGGGTAATAGGGAAATCCTTTGCAATTACAGACCAGTCAGTCTCACGTCTGTGGTCAACAAAGTTTTGGAAAGAAATCTGACAGATAGGATTTATGTCTATTTGGCAAAGCATGGTGTGATTAAATGCAGTCAGCATGGCTTTGTGAGGGGCAGGTCATGCCTCACAAATCTTATTGAGTTCTTTGAGGAGGTGTCAAGACAGGTCGACGAAGGTCGAGTAATGGATGTGGTGTATATGGACTTCAGCAAGGCAATTGATAAGGTACCCCATGGTAGGCTCATTCATAAAGTCAGGAAGTATGGGATACAGGGAGATTTGGCTATCTGGATTCAGAATTGGCTGGCTGTCAGAAGCCAGCGAGTGGTTGTAGATGGAAATTATTCTGCCTGGAGGTCAGTGTTGAGTGGGGTCCCACAGTTCTGGGCCTCTGCTCTTTGTAGTTTTTATAAATGACTTGGATGAGGAGGTTGAGGGGTGATTTAGTAAATTTGCAGATGACACAAAGGTTGGAAGTGTCATCGGTAGTATAGAGGGCTACTGCAGGCTGCAGCACAACATAGACAGGATACAGAGCTGGGCTGAGAAATGGCAGATGAAGTTCAACCTGGATAAATGCAAAGTGATGCATTTTGGAAGGTCGAACTCGAATGCTGAATATAGGAATAAGGACAGGAGTCTTGGCAGTGTGGAGGAACAGAGGGATCTGGGTGTGTAAGTACATAGATCCCTCAAAGTTGCCACCCAAGTGGATAGAGATGTTCAGAAAGCATTGGTGTTTTAGCTTTCATTAACAGGGGGATCGAGTTTAAGAGCCACGAGGTGTTGCTACAGCTCTACAAGTCTCTGGTGAGACCACACTTGGAATATTGTGTCCAGTTCTGGTCGCCTTACAATAGAAAAGATACAGAGGCTTTGAAGAGGGTGTAAAGAAGATTTATCACGATGCTGCCTGGACAGGAGGGCTTGCCTTATGAAGGCAAGCTCGGAATTTTATCTCTGGAGAGAAGGAGGAAGAGAGGAGACCTGATCAAGGTATACAAGGTAATGAGTGGAATCGATAGAATCAATGGCCAGAGACTTTGCCCCAGGGTAGGATTGACTGGCACGAGGAGTCATAGTTTGAAAATATTAGGAGGAAGGTATAAGGAGACGTCAGAGGTAGGTTTTTTACGCAGAGAGTTGTGAGTGCATGGAATGCGTTGCCAGTGTGATAGTGGAAGCAGAGTCATTATGGACAATTAAGTGACTGCTGGACATGCACATGGATAGCTGTGAGTTGAGGGGTGCATAGGTTAAGTTATTATATTTTACATTAGGATTAAACCTGGGCACAACATTGTGGGCCAAAGGGCCTGTTCTGTGCTGTACGTTTCAATGTTCTATATTCTAATAGAATCTTAAGAGCACAGGAATGGCCATTGAGCCCATTGCACTGGTACTATCTGTGAAAATGCTGACAATCTCACCCACTCCCCGCTCCTTCTCCCTAAAACCAATTCCTTATCACTTTTGAAAGTTACCATTAAATCTGCTTCCATCAGTCATTCAGATAATGTCCTCCAGATCATCAGAACTCATCGAGTGAAATAATCTCTCATGAATTTTTTTGCAAGATAATTTGAAGTTGTGCTCTGTTGTTACCAACTACCCTACAGTGGAAATATTTCCTCTTTTTGCAAATAAAACTAGCTTAAATTCTTTTATCCTTCGATGAATTAACTCTTTAAACTTTTGAATTCAAAGGCAAAGCATCTCAGCTTCTCCAGTCTCTCCACAGTCCGTGATCAGAAGCTCATCTTTGGATTAAGCATGTGACCTAGAATGTGAGTAGTGTGGTTCCGCCTCAGATTGTTCCCAGTGAAAGGGATGGACTTCATTGTTAGGGAACAGAATTTGTATCACTGATTGAGGACAATTCTCAATCATTACACTTCCACTGCCTCCTGAGTAGAGAATTGCAAAGGCCTGGGTGAAATATTCCTCATTACCCTGGTCTTGAAGGACTTTAAGTGGCTTACCCTTTATTCTGAGACAATGTCCCTTGATTCTAAACAGCCTGAGAAGAAATCCTATCTATACCCTCCCTATAAGTTTCCTTGAGTTCGTTGTTCATTTTCCAAACACTATGGAACCAGTTTATGGAACTACCAGACAAGTTAGGTCTCTGAGTTAAAGCTAACTTGATAGAACGTAAGTTTTACTTTGACAGTTTAGTTCAGATTGTAGTCAGTAACTACTCACATGAGGCTGACAGTGTCAAAGAACAAAGAACAAAGAAAATTATAGCACAGAGACAGGCCCTTCGGCCCTCCAAATCTGCACCAATCCAGATCCTCTATCTAAACCTGTTTCCTATTTTCGAAAGAACTAGATTCACGTATCTATCTGCACAATCAGTTCTCCATCCACCTTTAATGCCCTTCTCTAAGACTTCCGCTGGCAACGTGTTCCAGACACTCACCATCCTCTGCGTAAAGAACTTTGTACGCATATCTGTCTTAAACCTTTCCCCTCCCACTTTGAGCTCATGACCCCTAGTGATTGAGTCCCCCACTCTGGGATAAAGCTTCTTGCTATCCCATCTTGTCTATGCCGCTCATGATTTTGTAGACATCAGTCAGGTCCCCGCTCAACCTCCGTTTTTCCAATGAAAATAATCCTAATCCACTCAACCTCTCTTCATAGCCAATGCCTTCCATACCAGGTAACATCCTGGCAAACCTCCTCTGCAAGGAGAAAGTAAGGACTGCAGATGCAGGAGATCAGAGCTGAAAAATGTGTTGCTGGAAAAGCGCAGCAGGTCAGGCAGGTCAGGCAGCATCCAAGGAGCAGGAGAATCGACATTTCGGGCATTTAGGAATGAAGAAGGGCTTATGCCCGAAACATCGATCCTCCTGTTCCTTGGATGCTGCCTGACCTGCTGCACTTTTCCAGCAACACATTTTTCAAACCTCCTCTTCACCCTCTCCAAAGCATCCGCATCCTTTTGGTAATGTGGTGACCAGAACTGCACGCAGTATTCCAAATGTGGCTGAACCAAATTATTATACAACATTATGTAACATGACCTGCCAACTCTTGCACTCAGTACCCCGTCTGATGAAGGGAAGCATGCCGTATACCTTCTTAACCACTCTACTGACCTGCATTGCCACCTTCAGGGCACAATGGACCTGAACACCCCGATCTTTATGTACATCACTTTTCCTGAGGACTGTTCCAGTTACCATATAGTTTGCTCTTCAATTGGATCTTCCAAAATGCATCACCTAGCATTTGCCCAGATTGAACTCCATCTGCCATTTCTTTGCCCAACTCTCCAATCTATCCATATTCTGCTGAATTATTTGACAGTCCCCTTCACTATCTGCTACTCCACCCATCTTAGTGTCATCTGCAAACTTTCTAATCAGACCACCTATACCTTCCTCCAAATCATTTATGTATGTCACAAACAACAGTGGTCCCAAAAATGGATTCCTGTGTTACAGCACTGGTCACAGTTCTCCATTTTGAGAAAATCCACTCCACCATCTATCTGTGTCCTGTTGCCCAGCCAGTTCTCTATCTAGCTAGTACACCATATGACTTCACTTTCTCCATCAGCTTACCATGGGGATCCTTAACAAATGTGTTACTGAAGTCCATGTATATGACATCTACAGCTCTTCCCTCATCAATCAACTTTATCACTTCCTCAAAGAATTTTATTACGTTGGTAAGACATGACCTTCCTTACACAAAACCGTGTTGCCTATCACTAATAAGCCCATTTTCTTCCAAATGGGATTAGATCTTATCTTCAGCAGCTTCCCTACTACTGATGTCAGGCTCACAGGTCTATAATTACCTGGATTATCCCTGCAACACTTCTTAAACAAGGAGACAACATTAGCAATTCTCCAGTCCTCCAAGACCTCACACATGTTTAAGGACCCTACAAAGATTTCTGTTAAGGCACCAGTTATTTCCTCTCTTGCTTCCCTCAGTAACCTGGAGGCTGAGGGGTGACATTATAGAGGTTTACAAAATTATGAGGGCATGGATAGGGTAATTAGGCAAGGTCTTTTCCCTGGGGTCGGGGAGTCCAGAACTACAGGGCATAGGTTTAGGGTGAGAGGGGAAAGATATAAAAGAGACCCATGGGGCAACTTTTTCATGCAGAGGGTGGTATGTGTATGGAATGAGCTGCCAGAGGAAGTGGTGGAGGCTGGTACAATTGCAACATGTAAGAGACATTTGGATGGGTATAGGAATAGGAAGGGTTTAGAGGGATATGAGCTGGGTGTTGGCAGGTGGGTCGAGATTGGGTTGGGATATCTGGTTGGCATGGACGGGTTGGACCGAAGGTTCTGTTTCTATGCTGTACATCCTTATGACTCTATGAGATCCCATCTGGACCTGGGGACTTGTCCACCTTAATGCCTTTGAGAATACCCAAAACTTTCTCCCTCCTTATACTGACTTGACCTAAACTTAACATTCATCATGTCCCTCTCCTTGGTGAAAATCTACGCAAAGTACTCATTAAGAATCTCACCCATTTTCTCTGACCCCACACATAACTTTCCTCCTTTGTCCTTGAGTAGTCCAACCTTTTCTCTATTTACTCTTTTGATCTTTATATATGAATAAATAGTGTTGGAATTTTCCTTAATCCTGTTTGCTAAAGTTACTTCATGACCACTTTTAGCCCTCTTAATTCCTTGTTTCAGATTGGTCCTTCTCTCCCAATATTCTTACAAAGCTTAGTCTGTTTTCGGTTGCCTGAACCTTATATATGCTTCCTTTTTCCTCTTAGCTGGTCTCATAATTTCACCTGTCATCCACAGTTCCCTAATCTTACCATTTCTATCCCTAATTTTCACAGGGACATGTCTATCTTGCACTCTATTCAATCTCTCTTTCAAAGCCTCCCACATATCAAAATGTGGATTTGAAACAGCTGCTCACAATCTGCATTCCCCAGCTCTGGCTGAATTTTGGTATAGTTTGCTTTGCCCCAATTTACCACTGTTTCATTATGACCACTCTCATCTTTGTCCATGAGTTTTCTAAAACTTATAGATTTATGATCACTATTCCCAAAGTAATTTCCCACTGGCTGGGTTCATTCCTCAATATCAGGTCCAGTATGGCCCATTACCAAGTTGGACTATTTGCACACTGCTGTGAAAAATCGTCTTGGATGCTCCTTACAATTTCTGTTTCATCTAGACATCTAACACTAAGTGAATCCCAGTCAATGTTGGGAAAATTAAAATCTCCCATCACCACCACCCTGTTGCTCCTACATCTTTCCATAATCTGTTTTCATATTTGTACCTCTATCTCACACTCGCTGTTGGGAGGCCTGTATGCAGCCCAACATTATTACCGCGCCTTTCCTATTTCTGAGCTCTGCCCATCTTGCCTCATTGCTTGAGTCTTCTATCGTGCCCTCCTTCAGCACAGCTGTGATACACTCTCTGGCCAGTAATGCAACTCTTCCATTCCTTTTACCTCCCTTTCTATGCTGCCTGAAGCATCAATATCCTGGGATATTTAATTGCCAATCCTGCCCTTTCCTCAACCAAAGTCTCAATAATAGCAATAACATCATACTCCCAGGTGTTAATCCAAGCACTAAATTCATCTGCCTTACCTACTATGCTTCTCACATTAAAACAAATGCACCTCAGACCGCCTGTCTCTTTGCATTCATCATCGGCTCCTTGGCTACTCTTACCCTTAGTCATACTGACTTCATGATCTCGTTCCTTACAGGCTTTATTTACTGCTCCCTTACTGTCCTCTACCCTCATGCCACATTAGATCAAACCTTCCCCAACAGCGTTAGCAAAAGCACCCCCAAGTATATTGGTTCCAGTTCAGCCCAGGTGTAGACCGTCCCACCTCCCCCAGACCTGTCCCAATGTCCCAAAAATCTGAACCCCTCTGTACTGCATCAACTCTCAAGCCAATCATTTATCCTGCCTATTCTTTCATTTCTACTCTGACTAGCGTGTGGCACTGGTAAAAATCCTGAGATTACTATCTCTGAGGCCCTACCTTTTAACTTGGATCCTAACCCCCTAAATTCTGCTGGTAGGGCCTCATTCCATTTTTTTACGTGTTCCATTGATGCCTGTATGCACTACGACAACTGACTGTTCACCCTCTCCCTTCAGAATGTTCTGCAGCCAATCTGAGACATCCCTGACCTGTGCACCTGGGAGGCAACATACCATTCAGGAATCTAATTTTCGACCACAAAACCGCCTATCTACTCCCCTTACAATTGATTCCCCTATGATTCTCTCCCTTCCACTCTTTGTCCCACCCTTTAGGGCGGCACAGTGGCACAGTGGTTAGCAGTGCTGCCTCACAGCGCCAGAGACCTGGGTTCAATTCCCGACTCAGGCGACTGACTGTGTGGTGTTTGCACATTCTCCCCGTGTCTGCGTGGGTTTCCTCCGGGTGCTCCGGTTTCCTCCCACAGTCCAAAGATGTGCAGGGTCAGGTTAATTGGCCATGCTAAATTGCCCATAGTGTTAGGTAAGGGGGTATGGATGGATTGTGCTTCGGTGGGTCGGTGTGGACTTGTTGGACTTGTTTCCACACTGTAAGTAATCTAATCTAATCTAATCTTCCGTACAGACACGGTGCCATGAACCTGGCTATTGCTGCCTTTCCCTGGTGAGCTAATGTCCCCTAACAGTATCCAAAATGGCATACCTTTTCTGGAGGGAGATGACCATAGGGGATACCTGCACTATCTTCCTGCTCTTTCTCTGCCTTTTGGTCACCCATTCCTTTTCTCTCTCAGCAATCCTAACATGCGGTGTGGCCAATTTATTAAATGTGCTCTCCACGACCCCCCTCAGCATTGCATATGCTCCAAAGTGATTTCATCCACAGCTCCAAAGCCGTCACGCAGTCCAACAAGAGCTGCAGCTGGACACACTTCCTGCACTCAAAGGAGTCAGGGATATCAGCCGTGTCCCTGAGCTCCCACATTGAGCAAGAGAAACATAACACGGGTCTTGGTTCTCCTGCCATTTTTGCTGTTAAGCTTCACTTATATCTATAAATCAAATAATAGATAAATGAAAAGACAGAAAAAGAACAAAAGAAACGTTTTTACCAATCACATGATAAAAAAATTTAGACAAACCTTATCTTATGAACACAGCAAAAGTCTATTTTTGTTAGAGGAGGAAGGCGGGTGAGGGACACCAGACATGGAGTGTATCAGATTCAGCTGCTTTTCCAATGCACAATTTGATTGCTCCCACTGTGCTACAGAAATGAAAACAAATTTATCTTCCTGCTCCAGTTGCTGCTGAAAATAGAGGGCACTGACTCTTGAAGTAAGTCTTTTTAGAGGGAAACTTATCTTCTGGCAGCTGCCTTGGTCCTTGTTCTCACCATTCCCGCTGCTGCTGCTGCTGAAAATGGAGAAAATGTCCTTTCAACAAGACACATTTATCACTTAAAAAAGTTATGTTCATGTATAACAATTTTGACAGACCTCAAATAGTAATTTAAATTATTTTCCCGGTAGTATTCTTTACAAATACTCAATTTCAGTGAAGTATCAATGCGATTCTGTTTTAAATTTATTCCTGGGTGTGGGTGTAGGTGTGGCTGACCCAGTCAACATTTATTGCCCATCTTGATTGTCCAGGAGAAGAGTCGTCTGGAAGGTGCTGTCAAAGGAAGGTGCTGTAAAGGTCGTCTGGAAGGTGCTGTCAAAGGAATCTTTGTGTGTTACTGAAATGCATCTTGTAGCTACTACATGACTCTGACTGTGTCACTGATGAGGGTGTCGATGTTAAGGCGTCGATCCAGCAGGATTTACCACATTTTATACCTTTTGATTTTTCTTCCCTAAGCAACTTTTACAGTCTAAGTTAATGTGTTCTTTGAGCATCTGGGATTTATCGCTTGTTTATATTACCAGTTTTTTTGGTGATCCCAGTACTTTGACTTATCACTTTTTCTTGCAAACATATAAACAACATCCTTTGGTCTTATGCAAGCTTTTATTGTTTTGTCAGTTAATTTACATTTTCTGCTTTGTATTTCTGTCTTATGGGAATACATACTTTATTTAGATGATTAAATATTTGCTATTACCTGTCTACCTTTACATCATTTTACATATTTTGCCAATCTACCATAAACAATTTGCCATTCCCACCTTTATAGTTTCCAATGTTCAGATTTCAGACCATAATTCCAGAATAGACCACTTTACTTCCAAACTTGATGAAAAATTTTACAATATTATGATCATTATTTCCCAAAAGTTCCTGATCAACAAAATTATTGATTAGGCAAAAGTGAGGACTGCAAATGCTGGAGATCAGAGTCAAGATTAGAGTAGTGCTGGAAAAGCACAGCAGGTCACGCAGCATCCAAGGAGCAGGAAAATCGAAGTTTCAGGCAAAAGCCCTTCATCAGGAATGAGGCAGGAGGCCCGGACACTGAAAAATTATTCATTACCCATTTTATTTACATAATACTAAATATGAAACAACCTGATTCATAATTGGTCCTTCGAAGTTGTGCTTCATAAGTTAATCTCATTCTTGCAACAGAAATTTATCTTCCACAAAATTCATGCTGATTAGGTTCATCCAGTCTCTGTGGGAATTGAAGCCACCCATTATTACTGTGTTACTCACATTACATGCACATTCAGTTTTCTGATTTATATTCAAAAAGAAGTGTGATGGATACTGAATAGATTTAGCCAACAGTGTGTTTAACAGTAAGACCACATATTTATCTTAACACATTGTATTAGCACATTAAGCTGAGCTGGGATTTTTCATCATCAGTTGTTGAACACACCACTGATCATCCTTGTTAAAAATCACACAACACCAGGTTATAGTCCAACAGGTTTAATTGGAAGCACACTAGCTTTCGGAGCGACCCTCCTTTTTAACTTTGTACACCCCAGTCCAACACCGGCATCTCCGAATCACGATCATCCTTGTGATCTGGATGTAATTAGCAGATAAACACAGCACCTGAAATCACTTGTGAACTAGTTGCTGTTTCTGCAGGTATGCCATGATGTGGAATTTCTGAGTGAAGCCTTGCCCACATTGAGTGCAGATGAAT